>NW_014040491.1:57025-61781 GCF_001186125.1 Sphaeroforma arctica JP610 | reverse complement strand
AAAATGTGCCAGCTACTGACTAGTTCTTATTCTGTAGCTTTCCCTGTAATTACTAATAAACTAACAACTTCTATGGTAAGAAATGTAGTAAGTATACGCTAGATAACTGTATCTCAACGTTCTCCCTCCTCAGGGAGGGGGACGTTGTTCATTTATTAATAATTATAAACAGTAATCCTAAAATGACTGGCTCTTAAAACGAGTCATTAGTCATGTGCTGTAAAACCAGCAAAACCCTAAAACCCAGTTTATCAGATTATTCTGATAAACTGTAAAACTTGTAATAAACCTAAAATAAACAAATAAATCTAAGTACTTGTATTCTGACCACATAGCAAACCAGGTCATCTTGCTCGTGATTGCCGATCCGAGCATCGCAGACCCAGACCGCACGTCTACTCTAACCGTAGGGAACATCGCAAATCTTATGAAAACAGAATGCAGTCGAGGTAATGCCGATTGAGATGGCATTAGATCGTAAAAACATGGAACTAGTTAAGGCCATCGATCAAAGACTCAAAGCTCTAAGAGAACCTGAAGCTCGCACTCAACTACTTAAAAGCGCTGCTTAAAGAACAGCCAGGAGTTGCGAAACAACTGAAGAAGATACTTCATCAATCTCATGTTGTTAATTACTTATCTCAGAAGTCTACCCCTCCTGATACTGATGTTGCCCTATCTAACGGGACTATGGTTCATCCAGCCAGCGTTACACAGAATCTGACTGACTTAGAAGAGCTCTAGAGTAGAGTCAAAATGATACATAATTTAACTCATCGAACATATGAGCATACTTATAAGATGGCTATTCGTGCAGGGCTTGATCACCCGGCGCTGAAAGAAACCATACGTGAAGTGTACCGACGCTGTACTGATTACGAAAAGAACTAGATCAAGCGCTACGGTTGGGCACCCCTAAAAAGTGTGACAGAAGACCAACCGATGCGCCGAGTCATAGTCGATTTGGTTAAACTACCGCGATCCAAGCATACTGGCGATGTATATATCTGTCATTTTTTTATGTGTGGCTTCGGGCTATAACTTGCTTTATGCAATACCGAACAAACGCCCGCAAACAGTGGCAGAGTTTTACTATCACGTCTTTAATGACTTCGGTTTCCCCCGAGTACTATGTTCTGATAACAGTAGTGAGTTTTGTACCGACGTAATGGAGGCACTTATACTCGTATCAGACATGGCCCATAGGCGTGGTGTTCCTTATAAACCTCAAACGCAGGGTGCAAATGAGACACGTCATAGAGAACTTAAGAAGCTATTGCGTACCGCGCCGGATTACGTTGAGGATATGTGGCCTTATCATTTGAAATGGGTTCAGACTCAAATGAATAACTGCATGAATCCTCAAACTGGAACACTCCCGTCTTTTCACTATTTCTTTGGCCGATATAGGATATTACAAGCAACGTTTGACAAAACTGCGCCCGAGGAACACGTTACTCCGTGGCTACAAAAGATCGAGCATATGCAGCACGTTGTTTACCCCTGTTTACTCGAGCACAAAAATCGTGACTTACTTAAAGCGTATGACCGATGGAATAACACTAAGAACATTGTTCAGTACAAAGTTGGCGATTATGTTAACATTATAAATCGCAATGCCAGCGTTACCGAACTCTTCTATGACAATTGGACCTTTTGTTATTTGCTACCATTATGAGAAGAGTGATACGGACGAAGTGAATAACATAGATGGGACTAGCGCAACTAATCTAGGCACTCGCCGTATCCCTACCTCCGAACTCTCATTCGCTCGCTTGTTTGATTCTGATGTCTCAGTCATGGAGTCACAAGTCAAAGATTTAATTGACAAAACATCCGAAGACAGTTACACTTATTACAAGACCCGTTTTATGGATGGGACAGTAGCTTGGCTAACCTCTAGTGCGTTTCGTGAATCTCGCGACTTCCTTCGTATTTTTAACAAAAATTGTAATAAGCGTCTATATAAGAACACACGAGATAAACGGAAAGGGTTTCCTCAGGTGACTATAAACCCGGACGGATCTGAAATTCCCTATTTGCCACCTACTTCCTATGTGACTAAACTTTCTGATCTGCTTACCAACAGAGCAGATTTTTTTTTCGAACATACTTACTAATGAAGAACAACCTTTGGCTATTACCTTACCAAGTAATAAACGTAAGGCGCCTACATCGGAAATGGTTACTGGACCAAATACTAAACGACACAGAGTACAACATGAGTCTTGAACTCGTACATATAGGCACATACTTACTCGATAAGCCATGACCGAAACCGTTTTATTTTGGTTTTCGCTTTACGAACTAGATCGTACCTTCATGCACGTCAGTAGTCCTAAAAGCTACTGGGGGCTATGTAGAATTAAGGCCTCCGGTCAGTCTAAAATATCAAGATCCAATGAGATAACACATTGGTTTTTATTTGTATTTAATATAAATTAATATAAGTTCTTTTTCCAATATTTATAAAGTGTTCCAGATTCACTTTGATGGCTCCAATAGCCTGAGCATTTGGTATGACTCATTTACTTGGACCTGTTTGAGACGATAATAGATGTAGGATATTATAAACTATATTTTATAATCTCTGAACTACTACTTACAGATTTTGGTCTTCCCGCCAATCGCAAAATCCAATAAGTTGTCTATACCGACCATGAGCCCCTTTGAGTGTTGTAGCCAATCTTTCTAATTATACAGAGCAGGATACGATACAAGAGAGGTGCTGGTTACGTTTCATAAAAGTTGGCTTGTGGAGCTTTATTGTTTGTATGTACTCCTGGGAGTATTGTGAAGCATGTGATCTATCTGATGCGGAAGTTCTTGCACTTGGCTTGGAATCTAAGACATTGGAGCAACTAGACGAACCTGATTTAATCATGGGGCCTAGAGGCAATGATGCCACAATACTCGGAAACACCTATCGTGTCCGCGGATACGGTTGCCGATGGCTCACCTTCCCTGAGGTAATAGCCGGTGGGTAGTCTGGTGCAGAAGACCAGAGTGTATTAAGGAGGTCATTAAAATCAGGCGTCGGGATGGCACTCATGGTTACGGTATAGTATTACGTGAAGTTTTGGATATTGGTATTATCGTTCATGAATTTCATTTCCTGTTTCCGGTCTTGCTAATGTCCAGTACTTTTAATGCGTCGCAGCGTAAATATGAAGCAACAGGTGAAAGCTTTGTTTATATTGCAGCGTGCAATGTTACCAGTTATTCTCTATACCGACCATGAGCCCCTTTTGAGTGTTGTAGCCAATCTTTCTAATTATACAGAGCAGGATACGATACAAGCGAGTCGCTGGTTACATTCCATAAAGGCGGTACATGAAGTGGAATATGATTTTCGTTACTGTCCTGGTCCCATTAATTTCTTTCGAGATGTGCCGATAAAATGGACCCACTGATGCTTATAGGGGAGAAACGAGTAGCCTGGTCTGATCCACTGGAGCAGGGTGGGGTTATGGTCGTTGCGGCGGTCACATACTTAAGTCAACGGAATACAGGTAACTGGCAATTGAATCCAAATTAGGTTTGGTATTCCCAGTATTTGTTTTGTGTTGTGTACGCTGTTGAATTGTTTGCGACGCTCGCTAACCACATCTTGGACGTTTATGCAAGCGATGGAGTGGGCGGAGGCATGTACGTCACATCATCAAACATAAGACAAATGATGTTACGGGTAAACTAGAATACCTGGTACGTAGACGTGAGGGGGTGACGTGGGAAACGGCCGAGGCATTTAACGACGCTATCGACATTGTGGCGTATCATAAGGATACACAGACACGAGCTCGGAAACGCAGGAGAGACCAGTTATGGTTAGAAGATACTTTTTGTTTTAATATATATAGTTTAATGTTATGTTTACTTACCGTTTAGTCACCAGCTCGAGTGGTGAACAAATAACCGAGCCCTCTAGCTCTCTGAGGTTAAATACCAGCACAATGCTCTAGCTCTCTGAGGATAAATGCCAGCACGCAACCGCTTTCAGGGCATTCCTTCAATCTCTTAAGCTCGCACACTTATAGTGTTCAGCTTGGGGGGGGGTTGTAGTCAGGAAGTCCCTGATAGGGAGAGACTACATTTTGAACCGGGTTTATCCAATCAGATTAAAACTGATCAACGGAAAGCACATGACAAAATGATGGTCATTTTATTAGTTCTATAAATGAACATAGTCTTCCCTTGTACGAGGGGAGTACGTTGACACACGGTCATCTTAGACTACATACTACAGAGACAGCGGACAATTCTCCGCATGCGTGGTTTCCTTTGGTATGAGATGGTGCGTATTTACAACGCTACGCGCAATTTAGTCACAGGGTTCTCGCCATATCTTTATATGACGGGTAGGGACTTCAGCGGGCAGAAGCGTTTAGAGCTGTAGGACAGGGTACTGTCACTGCTGGAGTCGGAGAAGGGCACGGAGGCCATGGTCCGCGACGCTGGAGCGGCTGTTCGTGATCGGCGCGCTCAGCTGGAACAGCAGAGTCACGCCAATATCAGGCGTGAAGACGTGCCATTGCTGTCGGTGGGTTCCCTGGTTTGGTATACGCTTCGTGGCAAGTCGTATGATCTGTCTGCACGGTGGGGTGGTTCGGCCAAGGTGGTGTTAGTTCAGGCACCACTTACTCACGTCGTAGAAGTGGCCGACGGCACACACCGAAAGTTCTTGCGGGCCGAGTTGAAGCCCCATGTGGGACAGCTCACGAGAGAAGCGAATGCTCGTACTGTAGTAAAAGTCCCC
>NW_014040491.1:0-47639 GCF_001186125.1 Sphaeroforma arctica JP610 | reverse complement strand
ATATTGTGATTGGCCTAGGGGCCATAGGACCCGTCAGTGCCGGCCTAGGGACCCTAGGTGCCGTAGTACCGAGCTTTCTATTTTGACACGTGCCATAACTAGAATTCCGTGAACCAAATCATTAGACTGACAAATTATCAACTATATAGATCTGGGCCCAGGATTAGAATCTAGCCCTTACACCAACATAATAATATACTACTATTAAACGAAGTGTGTATCTAACTAGCTGTGAAATCCGTAACTCACAATAGTAGTAAATCGGTGGTGTACTAGTTAATGAATAATTAATTCGAACCCAGTCAAGATGTCTACGCGATTTCAGCGTCACTTGTTGCATGGCAACAAAAGTGACGATTTTTACGCCTGGATGGCATCAATCTGTCGCGCGATGGCGTCGCCTGCGTTCACCAATCTTGGTGACGACCAGGCTGAAGCGAAGGAGCATATGCTGAGCTTGTATTTTAGCCTAGAGTTCTATAGCTTAGTGCAACGAGATATGCTACCAGGCCTGCAGGGCAACCACATATGGATAGTCGCGATTGCTACCCAGTATGCGGGCGAATGGCAGTACCTCAGCAGAGATACGTCACATTCAGCAGTGGCGGCGTCGGTTTGGAAATCGCCATTCTCGATTTGGAGGAATGTACTACTGTTGGTCTTGTCTGGTGATGCGATAGCGGTTGTACATTTGTTGACTTCCCAGACAAAAAATTCATCTTCGAATATATAGACGTCTCGGCTTTGTATTATACGCTTGGTCAGAGGCGAGTATATACGATACGAGTCCGGTGTTGTGTCCAAGGGTTGCGCAAGAAGAACGCCATCCAGTGCTTTATCGTCGAGTTTACCGTCTGGATCACGGTTCTTGTATGCGATGTGGCACCCGAATGTTCTGAATATATCTATCGGAAATGCGTATCCTGTAAACTTCTCGTATGGGGATGAGCTCTTCTCGTTAGTTGGTATAGCATTGTATATGTTGGCAGTTTGAATCAGTGATTCAGCCCACATAGTAGTCGGTAGACGTGCATACTTCAGTTGTGCAGGCATTCTAGGGACCAGTGTACCATATAGTCTCTCTACCTTGACATGGTATTGTGGCGTGGCCGTAGGTGCGTACCTCGAGCAGTATCCCAAATACGCAAGCATGCGTCTCGTTACGTTTGCTGTAAACTGTGAGCCTCGATCCATTTGTATGCACTGGACTCGGCGATGAGTTATGATGTACTATTCATCGAAGGTGTGTAATATAGCATCCAGAATTGTTGTCGCTTTCAGATCGCGGATCGGATACTCTTTGGCCATGCTATGAAAGTCGTTTATGATTGATACAGAGTGGGTGTTGGATCCTATTGACGCTACGAACGGTCCTATTATGTCCACGAAGACTAACTTGAGAGGCTCTGTAGCAGGTTCGTGCTGTCGTTCCTTGTTTGTATTCTAGTTCTTCTTCTTAGCACTCGTTTATGCTTTGTATCGTTCCTTCGGTTGCCTTATATAGGGTAACTCTTTTGGGACGTAGCTGGGGTGCGCGAGCCTGTTGTGCCATGAAATCTGGTTGGCTTTCTCCTGTGATGGTTCTACTGTAGTCATAGCTATGTCGTCGATGTGCACACAGTATATTCTGTGCTTTTCATGTACTGTTATGGTTCCAAAGCTTGGTAGTAATATGTACATCATGTTGTCGGTGAGTTTAAATGAGTAGTGTCGCGCCGAGTAGGCTGATATCTAGTAGTGCAGTTTTGAAGGTTATATCAATGAGTACGTTCCCCAAGTTTCCTAGCTGAGCCACATACTTCGGATAAATGATAGCACCATCAGCTACTTCGAGCGCATACCGGTTATTAATGCGCATGTTGCTGACGAGATGATGTTTGTGGTACTTATAGGGAAGTACGTGTATGGTGGCGCATCTACTACAAGCTAGTCCGTATCCACCTCTGGAATATCTACCTAACTGATCATTCACCTCCATGTTGTCGATTGTAAGGTTAATTGTGGAGAATGCAATCTGTCTGTTTGCAGATAGCTGGTCATCAGATACTTGTACTGACATTGCTTTGTCCTGTCTGCCTTCGTGAGCTTGGCGTCGATTGCTCTGGGGTCGGTATGTTCTGTCAATGTCTTGTGAACGTTGGATATCTCGTGAATATCTGCCATCGTCGTAGTCGCGTCGATTTTACCTATCTAATCGGTAGTCCTGTCGGTCCTGATCATCGTAGCGGTACTGGTAGCTGTTGTTTCTGTTGCACTGTTCCACACGAGTACGGTAGTCACGATTCGAATTTGGGAAGACAACAAATGTACAACCGCTATCGCACCACCAGACACTACCTACAGTAGTACATTCCTCCAAATCGAGAATGGCGATTTCCAAACAGACGCAAGGACAACATCGACAACGGAAGATATGCTTAGCCAACAAGCCCAGTCAACTGTGACACACAAGTAGAGCAACTCAGAACAACTACAAATAACTTCATTGTCAACACAACAACCTACTGAGAGCGAAGTACATACCGTTGAGTCGGAGGCTTCTGCAGCGACTATTAAAACACAACATGATGTCGAAGCAACCATAGCTAGAAAAACGGCAAAAGGTCGCCAAGTCTCTCGAGAACTGCGGGACCTTGCGATAGATGATAATAATGTCGACTGGTATCACGATAGCCGCCGTAAGAGACGAACTCCTAGCACTACGTAAACTGTCAATTCAGCAACTGCAGCAATGGAACCGAAAACATGCAAAGGTATATATGCGATGCCAAACGCAGCCGATTGGGAGGAATCAGCTCGTTCGGAGATGGAGAGCTTGGTGATACAGCGCAAGGCATTCACTCTGGTTGACAACAAACCGCGAGAGAAATCATTATTCCCCCCTCGATGGGTCTTCAAGGCCAAAACAAATGAATCAGGACAAGTCACACGACTCAAATCACGTCTGAACGTAGGAGCATTCAATGCAAAACAGGAAGTCGATTACGATGAAAGCTATGCCCCAGTAGTAGCCAAGGAAACACTCAGGATTTGTCTAGCTCTAACGGCACACTATGACATGGACATTCGACAATACGATACACCCTCGGCCTATCTCACTCAAGAACTGGATACCCCTAGCTACATGCGAGTGCCGCTAGGATACGATCTCATCAAACATCTATTGGACCCGTCTCAGAGAAAACTATACGAAAAGCACAAGCAAGGAGACACAAAGGTCGTATGTCGAGTTGACCGTTGCGTATACGGTCTACCATCTAGCGGACACTACTGGTTTATAGCTATCCATCGGTTTGCTATACAACACAGTTATAAACAAGCACAATCGGATGGAGCACTGTTCATCGAACAAACACACAGTGGACCTTGTTTCATTATTATACAGGTAGATGACAAAACTGCAGCATGTCAGAGTAAGACCGACGGACAGAAACTAGCTGACGCAATGAAAGGCGAATGGAACACTGTTGATATGAGCCTACCGTTATGGTTTCTCAAGTGCCAAGTGGAAATACACTCTGGAAGTACGTCTCCATCAACGACAATACCTAAGAGAAATATTGCAGGAATGGGGGTTGATAGACTGTAAACCAACTTGGGTGCCAATTCTAGAATCGGACTATGAAGTAACAGACAAACACGCATATCTCCCGGAAAAGGCGTCAAGTTCAGACGTCCCAACAATCACACAGTACAACAAGCTCGTGGGTCAGCTACGATACCTTGTAGATCAATCACGAGTGGATATATGCTTTGCAGTTTCGATCCTAAGCCGCTATCTGATAGCACCTCAGTACCACCACTTCAGAGGTGCCAAGCGCTGTTTGAAGTATCTCGGTGGTACTCAAGACTTCGGACTCGAATACACGAACAAAGAACCATGTATTCCCTATCTGAGTGCAGACAGTAGCTTCGCTAGCAAAGTTAAACTCACAATATGCTACAACACAGAAGGGAGCTGTCCCCTAGCATCCACGCCACAGTCAACACCGATCCAGTAAGCAAAATGTATTTTTCAAGAAAATCTCGAGTATTTTTACCTGCGAAATTGTGATGCCTGTCCCCGTACAGAAGATTATCCACGCCAGTCGTGAAGCCTGTCAATGTACAGGAGATCGTCTACTCTTCAGAAAAGTCCACGTTTTCAACAATTTTCATCGAGACAATACTTAAAAGCACCAATTCGTAAACGTCTTCGACAAATATACATTGGTTCAACGCTTATCGCCCAATCCATCTACAGAGTCAACAATTCCACAATCCAGGCCTTTAGTCTTCAGCCTTCATTAGTCTTCAGTTTCCAATTTTCAGCCTTCAGACTTCAGCCCTTTAGACTGTAAAATTGAGGGGGAGTGAGAGACTACAGGTCTCAGGCCAGATTTTACAGCAAGAAACCATCTTGATTTATGGAAGTCATCAGAGTTTTGCTTAAATTACTCCCAAGAGTTGAGTTATTACTTAACCGACTTCCGAAAGCAGATTAAGTTTCTCAATCGATTCCCGAGAGTGGATTACGCCTGTCAACCGCATTAAGCCTGTCAACCGCAACATTCTAATAATAGCTGCGGTTCTATGCGAGTCACAACCTATGCGGAAAGGCATCATGTGATCAGCGTGAGATTTAGTTGCAGAGAACTTGAAATAGAAAAGGATCGAAGTCATACTGACCATATGAGTTTTACCCTGGCCAGCCCAAGCGGCTGAACGCTAGCACAAACACCCTAGGTATAAAACCAAAGGCGAGGTCAGAAATAAATACATACATTTGCACTTTTTTAAAGTCTACTACTTTGCACTCTAACATATATTGGCCGTATGATGCACACTTTCGACATCACGCAAGACCATTGAAAATATACTCCCGGCTCTGGTATACATTCCGGTTCTCTTAATGTGAAATTACCCCCGGCAGATATCGGATGCTTCTCAGAGCCATGGGCTTCCGCAAATATGACGTGCCTCGACATCGACTGCCCCTTACCCCACCCATCTACAAATCAATAGCCAATCCGAGCACGATACGTTCGCGATTGCTCTCATACAGGCATGATCAAAATAAGCTATATCTCTACACACCCAAACCTAACTTAAGACCTACTAACTAAATATGCAGCTCGACCACAAGGGCCAATGCTCTCTGTTAAGTTCCATTGCATATTTGGCAAGGAAGTACATGTCCATCTGATTCTTGATCACCACGCTATCTATTGCCACCACCCTATCCGTTACCTAAAATCCTAAAACTCTACTACCATTAATAATAGCGATTTCCTCTTAGTCTAAACCTGCGTTTCTCTTTCTTCTTTTTGGCCCTATCTCCCAATATTCAAATTTACAAAACAATAGACCCGTAATTCTACTTCACTTTATTCATGCCAAACTCTGTTCATATGTAACTTACAGGGCCAACAGGCTTCACTCCCCACTGAAAGGTCCAAAGCTTGAACACAGCCTTTCAGCGCACAAGGTCAATCGACTTTTTCTGGTAGTTGCATCTATTTCGTTGTCCACGATGTATCATCAGAACACTAGTCCCTCTCGCACCATGTATTTCTCAACTAATACATGTTTACTAAGAAGAAACTAAACTAGAGTCACGTTAGTCTCACTCTCGTCCCCACGAAAGCTTAATATATGGAACCAAACATGCGACTTTCATTGTTAGTACTCAAATCGTTATGCTCAAACTTCACCCGGTATTACCATCGTTATATGGGATGTCTATTGTTAGAGTGCAAGACGGGGAACTTTCAAGAAATTGCAATTGTATGTCTTTGTTTATGGCATAACCTATGGTTTCACGCCTAAGGTGTTTGTGCTAGTGTTCAATCACTTGGATTGGCCAGGGTGATATACAGAACACTTTATCACTTCGATACTATCATGTAGAAATAGTTCGGAAATTTGTTTCGGTAATCGTCGCGAGCCACGCATCACGACTCATAGAATTGTTTTTCTACTAAACGATCAGGCTTTTAAAATAAACAGGGCTATGTCAGTCTCGCACTAGGGTGATATACAGAACACTTTATCACTTCGATACTATCATGTAGAAATAGTTCGGAAATTTGTTTCGGTAATCGTCGCGAGCCACGCATCACGACTCATAGAATTGTGTTTTTACTAAACGATCAGGCTTTTAAAATAAACAGGGCTATGCCAGTCTCGCACTCATACCACAAATGCACAAGTTTCTCGAACGAATGTGCAAAATTTATATTGTTTTCAGCCTTCAAATGTGATAGCTCACTGTCCCTATTTTCTTTTCGAGTAGGATACAATGATAATCTATTATAGTCCACAGCTTTCATTGTATCCCAACATATAACCCTCATGACAGAAATTTTCATTCGTTGAAAGATCGAGACTGCGTTTATTCAAAATCTTGTCGTATTTATAAATCTTGAACCCAGGTTCTGCACAGTTAACTTTCGACATGACGTGTATGATTTGCAAGGCAAAACACACTGAATATTGAGAAAAATGCTAGTATCACAAGTTGGTAGACTCGCAGACTAGTACTAAGCTGGAAGCTAGTACCACATGGCCATCAACTGAAAAATATACAATGCTAATCACAAAGGGCGCAAATTCCTAAAATATCGTTTTTTTGGATAATGTGGGCAAAAATCGAAATCGCCACACAACGTTTTCCCGGATTTAGATTCAAAGTTCCAAAGATAAGGAAAAAATAGATCTCACGAGTTTTGTCCACGCGGAACAGCTTTGGATCTGCGAATCGACATCAATATCGTTCCCCATACATTGGATGGAAGGGAGAGCCTATCTCGCCGAATGTCGTCACAGAAATAAATCACATATCATAATCAAATACCGAGTTTTGGCCGAGATTGAAGGATTCCAGTTGATAGAAATCATAGCTTTTCAGACAACGGGCACTTACTAATACTTGTTTGCAGTTACGTGTTCCATAGACAACTATGACAATTACATATCTACATTTTCTATCATACACGTACCGATTCACTCATAGTTGCACATTACCTAGCGGTTTACCGCATTGTTTTAACATTGAAAGTATGATCATATTCCTACAGTATTGCCATATTCCGAAGGGTTGACAGCACATACAACTGCTGTGACTGTGTTTTCTAGAAAAAACACATCAAGCCTCCAAGGCCCTCATCGACAAGCTTTTCAGAGGTACACCGGATATAGTATCGAATACCTGAAGTGGTACGATTCAATAGTCTCAATAATGAGAGCATCAGTCGAGATGAAATTAGTGCTTTCGGAATCAGGATTTGTCGCGCAATGATACAAGGCCGAAACATAGCAGAACCGAAATTATCAAGTCAGTGTCGACTATTTTAGAAAATTTAATTGCGGTTGTCACATGCTGATCGGATATTGAGCCTACCTTTAGCTGCATATCGAACTACTTGATTAGCTCTACGTTGAAGCGTATGTTATTATGCAGGATAGATACAGGTGATTAGATAACTACATAGTTGTGCGTAAATTCAAATTTTGCAATAGTGGAAAACGAGTATTTTGGAGCACGCAAACCGATTCAATTCTGAGCCTCCATAATAATAGTTAGCCTAAAAAAGGCCGCAAGAGGCCATCCGCACATGATGCGGTCTAATAGGTTGGCCTTTTGACTTTGCTTTCGAACACGAGACGTCATGACCCATTGCACATAATCTTCCACTCACACACCATGAGAGTTAGCTATTGCAAACTTATCAAATATGAAATTCAGCTACTTTTCATATACGCATCAATTCATTGGGGTCTAATCCAACTTGCTCATTAGATCAGTGCCTTACAAAGTCACGCTTGTTTATATCTATCTTTTCTGTCGCTTATTCGATCGCCCCTTACTGGGTCTGTGCTGATCGACACTCCGCTTATTGTTCTCTTTCCTTCGTTCATTAGTCCTTTCGCGCTTCTCCTGTCGTTTCGCAGGATTGATGACTGTTTCCAACGCTCGCCGCTTCCTTCTATCCTGGCGTAAGTTGTTCTGGTGACGACTTACGGTACTATGCGCGGCAAGATAATCAGTGGCACCCACCTTCTTACTAATCATTTCTGACAACTCCTGTGCGAGTGCGCGTACAGTTTCGCTTTCCCGCCGGTCTTCTGATACAGACACGATCGGCAAAACTATCGTAGTCAACAATTGCTTCAACGTATTCACGGAGGCAACACTCGCTAGCGCGGCAAAGTACTCAAAAACACATTTGCGTCTTAAGGCGGAGAGCTCTTCATTATGCACAACCGTATTACGTGCAACGTACGCCAGACGTTTGCATATCCAAATCAGCCTCTCTATAGTCGTGGTACCTGCACTGTCCTCTTCTTCGTTCGCTACTCCGTTTGAAACATTTCTAATATTTCGGCTTGTAGCCGAACTCTTGCTCCCATTCGCACCAGACTCCTCTTGCAAACAAAGTAACACACGTGTGACATAGAAGAGGTTTTTCACCACTTGCGTGCCCATAACGCTAGTAAGATGCTTCGATTCTAACTGCTTACAGCTCGTGCGAGCGATATTCCACACGGACTGTTCAGTATCCAACAGAGCAGGACTTGATGTGCTGATGGTACACGAGAGACGGTTCGCAACGATACTAGGGTCATTTCTGGGTGCTGCAACATACGCTCCCACTAACCTCGACGATACTAAGCGCACCCACAAGTGCGGATGAATCATGTGCACATATATGTCAGTCCACATAGCCTCTACTTCACTGTGAATATCAATGGCGGTTTCTACACCGCTCCCTTTCTTCTTCTTGCCACTGACTTTTCGAGATTGTCTTTGCGCCTCCACACCAGGGCTCTCACTGAGTAAAGCAGGAATAGCTGAAATAATCTTCTGCAATGTGGTCAATGCATAATACAGCACTGGCCACGCGGATACATCGTTCACTTCGAAGCGTTCTTGCTTCGTATCGTCACTTGTATCAAACCAGTCTCTCTCCCCAAGCATGCTTTCAACAGCACTCTCACTTTCGGTTGTAGCATCGCTGATAATAACCTTCAGCACAGACAAAGCGGTGCCCGCGTACCGTGTAAAATCACTACCCATGGCATCAGCGAATATACCGGCTACTTGCAAACCACAACGCACGAGCACGGCTTGAGCATCGCTCTGTGTTTAAGAGGGTAATGAACGGTTATATTGGTTAAAGTAGGGTCGTTAAAACTCTTTCAGCCGAAGAAATTAAGTAACCAATAGTCTACTAAATTGCCCGCACGACAATTTGCGTATAACATATAATAATCCGCCTGACATACATATAGGATACGCGCTGCTAATAATTTGTACTTGAAACCACAATAGACGCATACGACTTACTAAAGTAGACAGGAATATCAGAACCGAGCATACACTACTACGAAACTAGCAAAAGAGCAACACTATCGATTGATGCATAATCATTTAGAAAAAGCACAAACTTGGAATGTGAAACGGCGACCCAGAATACTGACAATAGAACATTAAATGACTAACCTGGTACCCATTCAGCCAGACAAGTACAAATTTTTTATATAGAATATCTCGTTCCGCTGGCGTAGCTCTCTGAACTAGTCTCTTGATGATCGTAGACGCCATTTCTTTACACTCGGACGAGTCATCGTTGATCAAACGCATCACCAGAGGAAGGAAAAACAATTGAGAGTACTCCGACAGCGCGGCGTCCGGAAAGCTTTCGACCATCTGGAGTGCGCAAAATGAGACGTTGATAGGTATATGCGCGAATGACAATGGCTTCTCCCCGGTCCAAAAAAGCTCGTATCATAATATATGATCTCTTACTTCCATTCATAGGATCATATGTGAGCGTACACGATTCGGAAGAGATACTGCATGCAAGGCTGTGAATCACGATCGACATAGATAGCTTACACTGAATATCATGATTGAATCCCTATGCGTACCTGATGGATGACTTCGAGTACACTCTCACGACCGTGCTTAAATTCGTAGGACAAGTTGGTGATGCAGAACAGAACCCATTTCTTAAGCAGCTTAGGGCCCAGGGGATAGTCCAGGATAAATGATGTGAAGATCGCTGTGCAGTGGGTACGCACCGACGGAATATCTCCACGAACCATGATATCCTACGGATTGATGTTGTGTGAAATGTCAACTGCTTTCAGATGTGCAGCTACAATGTCCTTGTTATAGCCATACAAGACACGAGTACTGGCTGAAAGTCACTGAAATATGGCTTATTTTCAAGCACTCGAAATCCAATACTATTATCGAACTATAACGTTTTAGAGCAATAAACATACCGCAATTTTCTCGACAAGCGTGTAGAGTCCTGGTAGGAGCGTCTTTCGTGCTACGATAGCCCTTACCATAGCGTATGTGCTAGCTTGTTTCTCGTATACTTCCAGATCAGTTGTACACAAACTGACTAGATGTTCCAATTGTGGGACCGGAATCTAGTGAGCATAGAAATGAATCGATTTCAGAGCTAGCAAAAAATTGTGAACGAGTTGTCTGGTAAAAGCTCAATATTATGGTAGGATACTGCGAGAGCTATCACAGATTCCGCGATGGCCACAGGCTATCTGAAATACATTTTAATGCTTTCACCCTCTGCCAGCTAAGAGTGCCATGCAGTATCAACTAAAAAGCGATAGCTCTCACTCAAATCTCCATTAATATAAATTTTTCATTTGCTTCTTAGAGACATATATGTTTTCTCTAATTTTCATTGCGTTTTGTACCAAAGCACAGTGATCGTGGAGCTGATATGATATCCTTTGCTTCTCTCGTTAGTTCGCATGTAATCCCATGTGCTTTAAATTTACTGATCCAGTTCGGAAACCTAAAATACTTCTACATTAGTCGACATATTGACATCCACCCACAAAAAAATAGCATGCGCAAATACGAAAAAACCTACCTCGTAAGATTTGTAATCTCGAACAATCGTCGTTAGCATTTTGAAGCACGCTTGATGCAGCTCAGCACCGGTAGCTCCCACACCCGCTCGATTGAGAACCTTGAAGCAACGATTCGCAATGTGAGGCACATTCGTCTCCAATATGGGGAGCTCAAATCGGAAGCAGTAAGACAAGCATTTCAGTGACAACATCACTATCTTGTCGTACTTTGATCTTAGTGCGTCACCCAATACACCCACGATCGGATCCATCATGCGCTGGTGTTCTGGAACTTTGCGGGTGTCGACGAAGCCACTGTATATGTTGGCGGATATGAGGATGTAACGGAGATAATGCCGTGTGTCAGTGTCATCGAGGAGGAATTTTGTGATACTGCTGTATCTGCACATGTGTACCCACACAACAGCGAAAATACTCTAGACGGACCATGAATTAACTAAATAATGAATGAGCTACAGTCATCAATCAAAAGCAGCACTGTGCTTTTAAGTTCACCCGGGAATGACTACTCAGACATTTAAAGTAGGGGCATCGCACATACCGTTTCAAGTTGGCGTGTAATAGCAGCAGTCCGAGCTCTATGAGAAGATGGGCATTCGTCTGCATATAGTATTCGTGGCTACGATCCGACACTTTGCCTCTCTCTCTGTTGATTACCATATTTGCATCACGTCTGCTCTTCTGCTCCAAACATGAATCAAGTACACATGAGATGCAGAAAGTAAAAACTGAATGGTGGGTTCATCGGTCGACCATAGAGAAAATAGTTGCAACGAAATTCCACAGCCAGCGTACATATCAGCGTACTTGCGGGGACAATGGTCGGACAATGGACACAGATATGAGAAGTGAGAGCGCTAAATTGAGACAGGCCCATTCATTGTTCCCCAAAAATGATATACCTTCACCGACTCCTTCGTGGCGATTTTGGATAGGCCAACGTTTTCAGTAAGCAAGTTATGAACAAATATCAACACTTCCGGCACTGTGGCAGAAGCATTCGCTGTCAAGCCGATCACTATGCGCCTGAAGACCTCCTCCATCATTCTCCTTGTCTTAAGCGATTCTGTATTGGCCATGATACCTCGGATGGGTTGAAGCATAGCGTTGACGTATCTACGAAAAATAGGATCATTTTGACGTTAGTACCCGTGCTTCCATATAGTAAACTTACAACTAAACTCATACTAAAATTGTACTTATACATATACATACATACACATATGTATATGCATATATATATATATAATGAATCAACTACCTGACAAAGTCTAGATAAACTCGTCGGACAAGAATTCACCGACATACTTGAAGCTGACATTCCTTGCTACGAGTTCGAAGGTGTCGTGGCCGCGCTTGGCCTTGGCTTCCTTCATCTTTGTGAGAATTTGTACGACTTCTTTTTCTTGCCCCGTTAGTCCGAATATGTCGGGCACAATGATGTCTGCATCATGCAACGTGTGATTCTTAGAGGCGGAATAGACGAACAGCAACCACGATCTTACGAATGCACACAAAAGACGGGCTATGCGAGCATACATGGGCGGTGTATATTGTGTGCATTGGCATTTAAGGTATAAGCGAAGTAGAAAAATTCATCGTAGATGTCATTGACTGCAACATGCGATCGAAATTGATATCTTTGTATTTATATATCATTTAAATTTATAGATATCATTTGTACTTAACAGGTATCATTTGTGCTCATTTGTATATAGACCCCTTTCCAATAACATCCGAGCAGCAACAAGACTATGTTGTATAATACGTAGACTACTAAAAACTGTTTGCGCCGAACTGCAATGCTTGAATAATTCTTAACGCACGAGGCATACTCCATAAAAACTTACCTAGGATTACTTGCACAGAATCGTCCACCGAGCCTACTTCAGGGAATGCCTGAACAAAGTGATCAACAAGCGCATGCGTAGTATAACCCAGAATGTGCAGCTTGTATCCTGACTTCAGCTGTGCCATCAGTTCTCGCAGAACAAACGACAGGTATGTAGGACCAAGCGAACATGTAATTTCAATCAGCGCTTCTCTCGTTTCATCACGCACGGCATCGTCACGCGATCGCAACACAGAACACACACGCGTGATAAGTCCCGGCAAATGCTTTTCCTGTTGAGTTGATGTTCGATATGTTGAGTTCGTGGAAAATAAAGCTGAAGTACACAAATCATTCGAGCTTATTTTGTTGAGAGTTCGTAGATGCAGCATACAGAAAATTGGATGTCATAGAATAATAGCGAATAACAGAACCATTTCATACAAAAAGACACTTTCTTACCAGAATAGCCTTAGGCATGGTCTTTAGCAAACCTACTGTCGCGAGCGCAATTGCGGGTCTTAGCTCATCGAAATCGTCCTTGCCCTTTTTGATCAAGTAGCGATTCATATCCGGAAGTACAACACTTTCAACCGTTGATGCAATACGTTCCTCCATTGTTTGTGCGCGAGAATCAGCAGTAACGCTTTCAGATAGTTGCTTTAAGAGAGCTGTTTCATCAGTGTTGTCAGGAGAAAGATCAACGAGGTCGTCGCCATCGTTGTCCTCAACATCTTCATCCACGGCAACCGCAAGTGTCAATGGCACTTCAACTGATGTGAAATGAAAGTTATCTACAATCTTGGTCACAACCTGGAAGCGGGAATAAGATGATGGTAGTCAGAGACTCAGTATCATAAGGACATGAAGTGTTCGATTTCCAGATATACTGAGAACCACTATGTATAACGGCATCGACATCACATGGAACTAGTGCGAGGCGTGAGGTAGAAGTACAGAACAAATGGGTTGTACAACAACAGGCTTAGCCGTGATGCATGTTTACCTTTAACAGAGTTTTCTCGAGTTCAGGTTTCGTAGCAGCTAGTTTGAGATAAGTCCGCAGAGTGTAGATGTAATGCCCCCATCCAAGTTTGCCAGCGATTGAACCTATGACATCGATGGCAGCATTTACAAAGTGGTGCTCCATGGACTGTTGGGGAAAGCAATAGGAACAATAGATGGCAGGAGTGTTATGCTTGATATGGGTGTAGCGCGATACAACTCGCATGAAGGATTCATCATAAAAACGCAGGTGAAATTAAACAGGGATGATATAAGGCATCACGGCACTAAAAACACATATGAGACATGCCCTCATAAGGGCGGGCCAACTTGTGTATCTAACATAAAATCAATAAAATCTAGACTCTACTACAACACTGCGATTAGGTGCTGAGACGGATCTACGCACACTCATATGCATATAGCGCGTACACATTTTTCACCCTTGCGTCATTCCTACGCAGACATTAATCGACTACATTTTGCGATATAGGTCTGAACAAATTTGGGTTAAGAACACCATGACAGCTACGAACAGTATAGCCGGTACCATACTTCGAATGAGATGCGTTTATATGAAAATGTTTCAGGTGTACCAACTGCTTGTATGCACATATATGTATAACAATATGGATATATGAATATTGACACACAGTTGAAATTGCTATTGGTATGCGCAGCTCATGGATGGTTCAATGGATGTGGCACGCAACAACCATCAGCCCCAGCCCCAGCACCACTCCGTCTCCCCGCTCCCTTGAGATGGAGTCTTCATTCTTTATAATAGCGAAAGGCATCCATTCTAAGCTACACATCTATTCAACTTCGAGTATGTAATCGATTTCGATATGTTGCTGGGAATAAATATAATCTACTAATGTAGAGATGTAGAACTACAACTCCCCTTCAAAAGAGAGCTGCCGGGGCGATGGTTGTCTCCCACTCACATCATCGACTTTTCATTGCCAAGCAAAAGGAATAAATGAACATATGTACAATTATGGTCCATTCTATAATCCATATTTTACACGCGTCGCAATGCCAAGACAGAACTTTGTGTGTCTATGAGCTTTCGACCTAAGTACATACAAACAATACTTTATCACAAACAAATGAATATGTTTATGTATTGTGGCCGTCGAGAATCGTAAATACATATGATGGCAGTTCCGCATACATACTTTCATATATGCAGGTATATACTTTCATATATACAGGTGGTATCTGTTAAATAAATATTAGCTTTTCACACGCTAATACAAATGAAGAAATTCATTGGATACGTAACAAAAATCGATAGCGCGAAGGCATATAATGTAAGACACACCTTCGTGTTGTCCACAATCACATGCGCTGCGATAGGCAGGAGGATATTAATGAGCGAGGCGGTAGCTATTTGACCAGAGTCGACAATATCTACCAGACGCGTGAGGGCCCTGATTCTGCGATGCAACTGAATATGGCGGATGTTGGTGAAGAAGTCGGCATCATCTTCATCATTGGGATTGGCCGTTGACAAGACAGCCAAGTCCAGGTAGCTGTCATCCACCTGTGCAGACAAGTATAAAGTATGAGAGCCAGAATGAGTAGGGGGGCAGATCATGGAATAGAGGATACGAGCTAAAACTCTATAACATGTATATGCAGATTTCTAAACGCCATCAAAAATACTTTCAAAGCAAACTACATTAGTTGACTCACATAAAGAAACGATCACAACAGTAAATCGGCACGGCGTCAACCATATCAGCCATACCTTGAATTGCTTGTCAGAGAAAAGCACAATTAATTTCTTGAGGATGAGCAAGTACTCTGAGCGAGAGCCCTCTCGGCCGAATTTGAATGACTTCTTCATAGCCGGGACGATCACTCCCACCACCAATGCTCTATGTGTACTCTCATCACCAGCAGCAAGGTCCTTTGCAGCACGTTCAGCGATCTGTGTTTTGAGAACGAGAAGATATGAGCCACACGATATACGACAACCGCCATAGAATAACAAACATCAATGAAAGACTGTTATGCAAGGAGGTGCGCCATAAGCACCGCACCAGCTCGAATCGGTCCAATATCACATACAACAATCGGTGGTAATATGATATTTACCGCACCAAATGCGAGGAGTGCGTATGAAACGCCACGACTGATCCACCGAGTTTACTGTATTTTGCACTATCGGTTAGAGCACACACACCTGACAAAGTCCGTGAGACGCAACGAAGCGGAGTGAGGTGTCCTCGGTAGTGTTGATCACCTGCACACAGTGATAAGCGACAGGCAGCAGCCCTTGCACGGAAGTCTCAGTGACCAACTGTTCGTTGAATGCGCTGTGTGCGTTTATTCGGATCTCATAATCCGGATCATCTATTCGCTCGTCGTCCATTGCATTCAGCCTTTTAAGAATGTCAGCAACAGGGGCCAAGTCTGTGCACACGTTCGTTGTCTTGTTTGCCATTTCAGCGAAACACTCAGATAGCGCAAGACGATGGCGTGGGTTGGGCATCGTACCAAACAGGCGAGAAAAGTACGCCAGTTGCTTGGGAGTGATGGTATCTACAACCTATTTTTAAAGCAGATCAATTAGAAGAACAATTAGACGGAGCAAGCGAAACCGTATGCATCATTGTAAGACGGGATGTCTGTACAAGAGCAAAGTAACGATATAAAAATAACAGGATCGTCGACTACTGTATATACACTGGAAGTGCAGTACAGTGCGGTACACAGAACAAACGCCCCCCATCCCTCGCTCCTGTTCTAGAGAGACAACTCGAGTCCTAAAACATTTGTAGAAACAGAAATGCTACGCATGAAACCGGAGAAAGAAATACACTATCGGTACCTACCCGGATACAGTGGGCGATGATGTTGAGCGTGTGCAGTTTAGCCTTGTCGTTGACTTCCTTCCTGGACAAGCGCAGGTAAGGACACAGCATCTCAAGCAATCTGGAAGCTGTCTCTTGGTCCTCTGCATACACGCTGATGCATGACAGAATACTCAACTCTCTCTCACTGCCCTTTTGCTCCGCTTTACTTTTGGTAGAGTTATTCTTGCGTACAATCAGCATCCCATTGGCGCGAGCTTCAAGCTGTGAAACCTTCTTCTTTTCAGAGAGAAGCGCTGTGTGCATGTGATTTAGTAGACAGGCCACGTGTGTACGGATGATGTCCCTAGCACACATGCCTGTCCTTTGAATAGCCAATTCCTTTCCAGTGGGTTGATCTTTATGAAGCAGAAAAACAAAGCAAAGTAGCGGCCAAGTATATGAGTACCAGCCGGATACAAATCACCAGATGTTGTTATTATGCAGTAATGCGTTCGCGGACAAACAGTTTCAAGCGCATTCGATGGATATAGAGAAAGACACGAGCGACCGTAAAGATACACCATGGGTTTTTGAGTTGACTACGCATAGCGCACATACCATCAGACTGCATGACATCTCCGCCTTCTGTACATTCATTCTCTGTCTGCTCTCGGTCCAGAAGATTCTCAACAATATCATATACTCGCTTGATGACATTTGCTGACACAGAGGGTGCGCTCAGCAATGCGAACACGCTGGGTAGCACCATGTCTCCGTGCTGTGTGAGTACATAATACTGTGTTGGATGTTCTGAAAGCACAGCAAACAGATCCACCAGTCCAGATGAGTGCTGCAGCGACTCAGCGGCCAGGCGAGGCACTCGCGGCAGGATGATGGACGTGAAAAGCTCGTTATAGATCTGGTGATAGGAATACGTGGTATACGTGGTGAGCTATAGATCTGGTGATATGAATATATCTTATACATAGTAAGACGTTGAAGTCGATGAGTGCTAAATAGTTGTGAAGCAGGCGATTGCCCATGCACTCCCTAAATATGAACATTTGACCAAAATCGAGTACTTACACAGAAACAACTCCCAGTAGATGCGTATTCGGCGTAAAGCCCAAGGCAATAACAGTGCACATGTATCCGCACAGACACAGGATGTTTACATTTACCAGTTTTCACACGATTGCCAAGAAAAGTACCTTGCTGTGGATATCCTCGTGTTCGGTAGGGAAAAGGACAAAGGCAGATTCCAGAGCTTTCACTGCATTTCCCCTCAGTGTCTTGAGCGAGGATGAGAATCTCGGATGAAACACACCACTGGAGGACGCCCTGTCATCATCTGCGTCTAGGTCCATAGCTACACAGTGCGAGGGGAATGTAATCAGTGACCAAAATAGTTCAGCAGCGGCACTTTTTTTTTTTGCATATACTGACAAACATCAGAAGATAAACCGAATATTGAATGCATACATGTCCCTATGCAGGCACAAAATTTGCGACTCAAATTTACTTACAGTCAGCACGGTTCGCTTCCAGCAGGATTGACGCGTTACCAGCGATGCGAACCATCACAGACTCCATGAGTCCCAAATAAGGTATAATTCTGCTTCGCAATTGTTTCATGACATCAGTGACTAGGTGCAGATAACCCTCTTGTGCAGACAATGGAACGCACTTAGTTGCATCGAAGTCTTCGATCGTTCGAGTGCCTGAAAAAAACAACGTGCACGAGTTAGGGAATCTATTATGTAGCATCATATGCACCTACTAGTTAATGGCTACATCCAGCCGCGCGTTATAAAGAATGAATTGATCTCTTTTTGTGTACATGTGCGAGGTATATCCCACTCATAGCACGCGACAGATAGCGAGAGTGATAAAAAAAAAGGTATATCTGCGTGTCGCACAAAAATAAGCACAACGTATAT
Source organism: Sphaeroforma arctica JP610 (assembly GCF_001186125.1). Classification (NCBI taxonomy): domain Eukaryota; class Ichthyosporea; order Ichthyophonida; genus Sphaeroforma; species Sphaeroforma arctica. Next base: position 29,163 of record NW_014040491.1, on the reverse strand, counting down.
ATAGCTACGCCATATCTTGGATAGAAACATGTTAAATCAATAACATACCTTCCCGTCCTTTCACAAAGGACTCCCCGAATCTGGAATGCATGAAATCAATAAACACCTTCAACTCGCTGACCTCCAAACCTGCCAAAAAATTGAGCACTACATGTCTGCGTACGTGCAGCGAGTTCTTGCTCGTGCCTGACCCTTTCCTTCGCATCATGTGAGCGAATAGTATCCGAATGAGGATATTCAAGAAAGCGGGACGGTGTTCTTTTGATACGGGGATGACAGTCTGACTTACTGCCATACCCACACCGTTTCTGCCCACGCCACTGGCACTGTCAAGGTCATCAGATCCACTCATAAGCACGACACTTGTCAGGCTATCCCTGAACTTATCATCGTCCACCAAATCCAGCAAAACGTCCTTCTGAGGCATAAGATACGGGGGCTTGTATGTCAGGAGACACTCCAAGGCATGTTTCTGCACCACAGCGTCGGTCTTTGCTATAAACTCCACGTATAGCGAATGTAGGCGGTCGTGTTCGTAGTGGGAGTTGGGATTGACAAACACTGCGAGTAAGCGCAGGTAGTCAATTAATCGCGTGAGCACTCTCTTCTTCATGCTCTTTGCCTGTTCAACGACTTGCCCCGTAGTCAAAGCCACGGATTCGTCATCCAGATCTTCCACCTCGAGCTGTGCGTTGCTGCCCACCGTAAGGTTCTGAGTGGTCGCTGTGCCGACGTAGACAGTTCGGTACTCGTTGTCGATGAACTGCAGAAACACAGAGATTACATCGCGCGCGTGACGCTCTGCCACGGCGATGACCTCACTGGGTGCGTTGGAGATGGTTTTGAGCAGCAGTGTGTGGTAGTGCAAGTAGTCCACCACAGGCTCACCCTCCTCGCTCGGTGCACTGTCCCTATTGCTGGCGTTCTTGGGCTTGGTATTGGCCGTTCGCTTGTTGTTGTCTTTGGTTTTCCCACCAGCGCCCAGTTTCATGAACGTTGGGATGGCCAGTGTGGTGGCGTAGGCGCTACGCACTATACGCATGATGTCTGCCTCAGCCGATGTGAGCTCAAGAGTATTCATGTGTGGCAATGTCGCGGCGCTGTTTTTGTTTTGGGTGATGGTGACGTGCTCCACGCTTGTATTAAGCTGTTGCATAAATAGGGCCCAGAAGGTAGCGTGATCTCTCAGAGCCTCCTCCCTTAACATCTGTTGTAGGATGCGAATATAATTAACTCGTCTATAAAAAAATACTTGGGCAAAATACAACTTAAAAACCTGTACCAAGTTATTGACATACAACACCAAGCTGATTGAAACAAATGAAATCTAATGTATACGTTACAACAGTCTCAGATTATACGTACGCTCGTACATACGCTCTACTTGGGAGCTTAATACAACTAACACCAGTTTAAAATAGGTATATTACCTCGAAAGCGTTTTCCCAGATCGGCTTCATGGGAATATGCAGAGCACCGAATGCGTATCTCGCCACGCAATCGTCGATCTCTTTGGGTAATCGCCTGTACTTGGACAGCGCCGCGCACCGATTAGCCGCCGCAATGAAGTCTCGGAAGTCAGTTGGCGTCAGAGAGACATCCTCTGCAGCAACCATGTTGGAAAACACATCGCACAACGGCGGTGCTGATTTGTTCTTACCGCCGTCCGATATCGACGCATTCAGCCTGTTAAAACAGTAAAGTGGTTAAAAATGTTGTCAATAAAGCAATACCAGCATAGCAAGGTAAAGACAGTCTATATATAATGCAACTGCTCCAATGGAACACACGGGAGAGCCCACCACACTCCAATACATGTCAACCCAACATATATCACATCAACGGCAAAACTATGGGCCAGTATAGCCACCCCCTTCTTCACACACTTAGAAAGTCTCAGTATAGCCACTCCCTTCTTTACACACTTAGAAAGTCTCAGTATAGCCACCCCCTAATATATACACTTAGGAAATCTCAGTATAGCCACTCCCTTCTTTACACACTTAGAAAGTCTCAGTATAGCCACCCCCTAATATATACACTTAGGAAATCTCAGTATAGCCACTCCCTTCTTTACACACTTAGAAAGTCTCAGTATAGCCACCCCCTAATATATACACTTAGGAAATCTCAGTAAAGCCACCCCCTTCTTTCCACACTTAGAAAGTCTCAATATAGCCACCCTCTTCTTTACACACTTAGAAGGTCTCAGTATAGCCACCCCCCCTTCTATACACACTTAGAAAGTCTCAGTATAGCCACCCCTTTATAAACACACCTAGAAAGTCTTAGTATAGCCACCACCTTCTATACACACTTAGAAAGTCTCAGTATAGCCACCCCCTTATATACAAACTTACAAAGTCCGGGTATATCAGAAAGACAATACCTTGGTTGTTGGTGACTCGCGAGCACCGCAGCTGTCCACTTTCTCAGTTCTCTTTTGGGTGAAGACAAATTAGCCCTTAATACCTGGTACACACTGTACAAGTCAGTGACACCATGGACCTCAGCAAGAACAATGGCTGTGCCTTCTTCATCTACGCAAGAAGGAGTGTGTATGAGACCACGAATCAATACACTGTCACTGGCGAAACTGCTCCAACTTCAGAGTTAATCACAGCAAAGTGTGTACTAAAGACCACTTCTTAAGGCAAGAAACAGCCAGCAAGCTTTACATGGCGTACCCGAGAATAAAAAGCCGAATAAAGATAGTCATAGACGGCCTATGTAAGCATACATCAAGCGATTATGTGCTGGTTGTTGAACGAAAAGCAGTCCACGCACATCCGCATGTGAGAGAGGGATTATACAACGAACACCCAAATCAATTATCTTATTATAATTATAACTATACACGTATCGAACTTACCTTCGTCGTTGCGTTCAACCAAAGCTTCACAATACATCGAATACGATTTCAAAATGGGCCAAGACTGTGGTAAATCGACCAGCACGGCTCGGAAGATATCATCCAGCTCAAGCATCCGCTTTGCATTTGTGTATGTAAGTGTGAAGTGCGTGAGAGTGTCCATGACACTCGACATCACCTGACACATGCTCTCGCACAAGTCAGTCTCGTTATGTTTTTGGACAGCAACCTCTGCGAGCTTAGGGATATAAGCTTCCAAGATGCTGATGACCTCTTTGTACTGTGGCACTTCTATACGATCCAGACAACGTAGCGCTACACACGCGGATGCCAATTCACTCACCGCACGTTCCGACAAATTCTCACCCGTGCACATTCGTGATAGAATGTCTACCACAAGTCCCACCAGTCGTTCAGGAACACTTGCGAGTTTCTGCGCTTTGGCTTTGTTTTTCTTGACGGAAGACTTTTTACCAGGCGTCACACCAGCCACCATGGCACTGTGTGCGGGGAATCGCACACGATTGTTATTAGACACCACTACAGAAGCTGCACGCGAGAGGTCCAAACTATCAAACAGCGTGTGCATGAGTAGCAGGCACTCGCGCCCATGCGCAGAGGTACTCGCGCCCTCGTTATGTGCAAATACCAATGCCGAATCAAAGTACTCTACCAGGGGGGACATGCACAGCTGCGTGAAGATTGGAATCGTGCGCATCTCCAGCATAACGTCGCGCACCTACAAATGGGAATAATAACTCGCGTTGAAAGGCCAATAGTTGGAAGTGATGACCTACAGACGAGTGTTCTAACCAAGAGTACTCCATAGATGCTCACCGCACACACCATGTTTACAGATACACGTGGAGTCGACTTGTATGAACTCAAAAAGTGTGCGTGGGAAGTGATAGAAGTCCAGGATATTTCAATTGCCGATATCAGTTTACAGACAAATTCCATCAGAGCTGTCGTTTGATAAGTCTACACTGCCTAGTCAAGGCTGGTTTAAATATATGAATGCTGAAATATATTCGTATCAAACAAAAGCGATCGCCTGTGGAGCATTACTGTAGTTACGCTCAACAAATATAACTATATATATATATATGAAATCTCGTCGTCATCATTCATTTTTCTAAGTACCAACTACAGATACGCCTAACGACTACGTCGCACTTGAGTATCGCGTCTCCTTTTTCACATTCGTACACATAGTTCTCGAGACGTGCACACACCAGTGAAACATCGGTTTGACTGTTGTGCATGAACAATCCTTTGATCAGCAATGGTGACATAAGAAGCGCGTTCTCAGATGTGTCCACGGACAGAACAGCCACAAGCAGTGCGGCGGCGGCACGCGAGACACCCAACGGAAGCGTATCTATGGAAACGCCTGTCAGTTGAAGCAAAAAGGGAGGCTTGGGTAAATGATCAGGGGGAACTTTCCACGGGCATGGCTAGTTTATAAACTCCGTCAAGTGCTGGTTTGTGATGATGTAAAAGAATAGACTTATAGGACCACGCAGATTATCGTCAACATAAAAGAACAGCAACCGAGACACAGTCGCAACCATAGATGAATAAACACACACGCAGACTAAACACAACCCCACCTGCATCCCCGGCCTGTTTGACATAGTAAGGCTGTAGTGTCCTATAGAGGGTCTCGATCTTTAAAATTCGTCCGCCTTTGTTTTGCGCTGTCCATAACGTAAAGAGGGCCAGCGTATACTGCCACGCCCCCTCCCACAACAACACCGCCTCTGCTTGCTGCTGTTGTTTGTTCTGCAACTGCTTGTACAAGACACCCCACTGTGTCTGACACTCCTCGAGGGCGTGTGCCAGTGCCTCCCACACCACCGCACAGTGCTCCTTGCACGTGTGCTTGGCCATGCTACTGTTGATAGTCTCCACGACTGTGTAGGTCCAGCCGCGCATGTCTCTGCTTGTATCCAGCTCTTCACCTCCGACACTCTCCTCCTCCACGCTTTGCCATTCCTCGTCTGTCGCCATAGTAACCGTATTTTCGGTGATCACTTGTGCTTTCTCGCCTCCCCTACTCAGTCGTTGTATGCGTACATGCTCAGCCTTGTCTCGTTTGAGACTCGTGCGGGTGTGCGTAGGCGCATCCAGCGATGTATGCAGCAAAGCCAGGTAGATGCGGTAGATCTGTGGAGTGCGCGAATGCAAGTGGTTGCCGACGCCTTTCACAACTTCAAAGAGGACTCTGCCTATAGACTGAGCAAACTCGTCACTAGATAACATGTATCCCTGGGATAGCATACTCTTGACGACCTTCTCAAACTTCTCCATGTCCGTGACCTGATGCAAAGTAAGACGGTGCAAAGAAAATAAATCAGGACTCGTTGACTATTTGTGCGTATCAGTCCTACCGCTCGAGTACATAACAACATGAACCGTACCAAAAAAATCAAATACAACCACCTAAATCGCCAAACTAGAAAGACGCATAGTCTACGATGGCTAGATTCCCGACAATGCACAAGCAAACGAAGCAATTACCAAACCAATTTCGTGCAAACGGAAAGTTCCATTAAAACAAACCTTTCTGAGCAAGAAGCCAAAACTCTCAGCCGCATAATTTCGTACGTATAGTGGCTGGCTCGGCACGAGCAGTTGTGTGTATGCAACAAAGACCTTTTCCAGGTCTACTACAAGATATTTGGAAAGGTACTTGAACATGTACGAGAGACAGGTGAATGTTTGCTGTATCCTCTTGGCATCCTTGTTATCATTCAACAAGATTACAAGAGTTTTCAGCACATCATCGAAGTGCTTTGTGAATTCTTGACGGAGATCACGCGACAGAGCTGTAAGTAAACTGCAAAGAACGAATGGAGGTAGTACATTGGTAAGTCAATCGTCGAAGAAGACTTAAAAATGGTGTCCACAGTTGATTCACAATGTCAGATGGGATGATTTTACAGATAACGGACTATACCGAGGTAGCGAGGCCACCAGAGATATATTCGCATTAACACTACTATCGATAACCAAATTTCTGAGATACGTTCCACACTCAGTGTTAGTCCGATGTACTACCATACAAGACCACAAAAAAAACACATACGGTTGAGAATCATCGAATATCAACATCTTCAGCATCGGGAATATCGTGTGACCAATTCAAATTACTCGAATTGTATATACGGTCACAGATAGTCGATAAGCCGGAGTGTTGTGCTAAGCACGTCAAGTTTTCGAGATTCAAATTACTTACATCGATTATAGAATCTACGGGTTCCGATGCTTTCGCAAGCATGCATGTTACTCAAACAGAAGGGAGACTGCTGTTGCGTGCACATACACAATGATTTGCAATACAAAGGCAATATAAATGCATCAGTTTTTCAGGTATGATCAGAATTAGACATGGTTTGAAACATATCTATGTATTCCCACTGTGATGCAGATATACAACAAACCCCGGTCTCGCGGGGCAATCGCGCACAAACAACACCACCCATAAAAACATACATATACGTGTATGTATATACCATACAGGATAATAGGCAAAAACTTACGACACATACAGGGGCACAAGTACACGCGAATCATAAACACACACCAGGATGTTGATCCAGTCATTCAACCCCTCATATACTCAAAACTCTTCATTCACAGAGTATATCAATTTGTATACGAATTTGCTTTCAATAGCAAAGTAAGTACACAGACCGCACGGATATATACAGCCCTTCACAGACGCACTCATATATACAGCCTTATACAGACGGATGCTTGCCAACGGTCATATACATCATATAAATGTATATATGAAAGTATAGCAAATCGATACGTAAACAAGTACGCGTTTTCCAATTCATATATCTGATATATCACACACATATATATAATATATATATGCATACATAAATTCATATACACACACACACACACACACACATATATATATATTTGTATGCGTATGCGAATTATAGCCATATATATACACACAAAAAACAAACAAACACGTATATATACGTATAAACATATTATATACACACACACGCACACACACATATATATATCTATACACACACACACACACACACACGTATATATATATATATATATATATACACATACATACATAGATACATACATGCAGACACACAAACACACACACACACACACATACATACACATATATATATACACACACACACACACACATACACACACACGTATATATATATATATATATACATACATACACATACATACATACATACATGCATACACACACACGTATATATATATATATATACATACATACATACATGCATACACACACACACACATATATATATATACATGTTACTGAAATTTGCCATAAAAATGAAGGCAATCAAGCGAAACCTTGGAGATACTCTAATACGCATCGCCAACACGTTCAGTAATCACCAACACATTCTTCATTTCCACGAAAACTATTTTCGATGAATAACTAGGCGCGATTCTACAAATTGTAGTATGTAACAGTACAAGTACACCTAACGTTTACACACGACTTACATCAGCAGTGGTTCCGTGGCCATTGACTCTTCGACTTGGAGATGTTTCAGAAGGACATTAAGTACTTTATCCTGATTATACAGCAGCAAGTTAAAACTCGCCACCAATGGAAGTAGCTCCACCACCGCATTACTAAAATGAAGTGTGCAATTGAGCTCTTTCCACTTATCCAGTTCTTCCAAGAAGAAACTTTCCCTTTCGGAGGGCAACTCAGTGTCTTTGCCCACTCTGTGCACCACAGTGATCTTCACATTTGCGATCTGCTCCGAAAACGACTGGAATTTAAATTTGTTGGTGCCCTTGGCAGGGTTCTCGTTGAGAAGCTTCGGCTTGATAGTATCACGCATGTCGAAATATGTATTTGGTTGCTGGGTAAGGTTATGTGTAGTTAGTTTTAGCTGTTGCGTTGATTCAAAACTATTTCGGTAGCGTGACTGGCGAGATTACAAGCGGCAATATCTCACCGTCTTATTGTCCCTGCATCTGGATCAGTATATGTTTGCGACGCGCTTGTGAGTTGGAGAATATGTGCGTGTTCACTGTTGAGACACAATCAGCAGGAAAGACGGGAGTATTATATAGTCTTACGTGTATAGTGGTCGACTCTCCTACTCATGCTATACTATAAGTTCATTCCGCGGTGCATGGTGTGATAATCGATAAAAAGGCTTATCGTTATTACAGAGCAGGCCAGGTACACGTGCGACTGACCTTGGGTTTATAAAACGGTTTTATAAATGTTGTTACATTGTTGGGTTTATAAAACGGGTTTGTAAAATTGTTGGGGTTTTAGGCTCATTCGTTACCGGTGTTATGTACTCTGTTGTGCGCGAAATCAAATCCGTTAGTGTACAAATAGTCGTAAATCGTAATAGATAGAGTGTAAGCCTCGCAGTGTATGTAAGAGAGTCAGTACGCGCAGTCTACGATATTACTCACTACATAAATTGAATAGCGGAGTGCGCAATATATAGCTACGTTACCGTATACTTGATCGTTATATTTCTTATTGTCTCGAGGACTGCCCCAGATACCATTTTCTCGAGCATTATATAATTAGCCTGACGCTCAGGGCACACGCACGTGCTTTATATACGATTGATTGCTATCCTTCTCAATACTGAAGTACTCACGAACATAATTTTTTTATGTACCTTTGATTACCGTGTTTTTGTGTGTGGTTATTTTCCTTATAGTTGCACACATCGTTCAAAGCCATCTGTGACTATAGAGGCGTGTTTTTATATGGATACACACCACACCGTACACTCAATATTATATAAATGAATGCACAAGACAGCTTCGCGGGCTTACAAGATGTGCTCCCACAACCAAGGCCCGTTAGCAGGCGTCGCAGGAAGTTTGATCGCAGAGGCGATGAAGATAGAAAGAGCAAGGAGGAGATGGACAAGCTGCTTGTCTTTGGCTACGCATGCACACTCGTAGACAACCCAACAGTCGCACAGGACATCGACCACGGGAAGTACTTGGGTCCATGTATGGCCGACGAGAGTCTGCTGGTGGATAGGCATGACGTCAGGCACAATGTGAGCGACCTAAATAGGTTCAAAGCGATCAAGAAAAAACTGAAGGGCATTCCCAGGAGCGAACGGGGGAGTGAGGAGGAACGCGTGGTGTACAAGCTGTGTGATGCGATGCGCAAAGAACCTTATGAGCAAGCGCTTCTGAAGAAGGCACAGGAAGAACGAGATCAAGAAGTGAGGAATAAGCAAGAGACACTTGACCACACCAGTGGCAATGTGTTCCACTATAATTATGGAGAGGGCAGCGGTTCGAGTGCACACGCACGTGATGCTGGAGGAGTAGCACAAGCGCCCACACTTGAACAGGTGGCTCGATTTTCAGGCCCAACAGCGATGTCTGTGTTGCACGGGGAGTGTACGGAGGTGGGGCAAAAGCCCATGTCATATCAACTACCATTCACACTGCCGAGGGATTTATGCGCACCTGCGCTGAGAGGCGTACATGAGATCATAGTTAGCGCAGCTGAGTTCCTAGAGGCGAATTCGATGCAGGCCGAGATTGCGCTCAAAGCAAGTGTTGACAGCAATCCCTTGATAGCATTCGTAACAACCGGTCATGGGTTGCATGGGTATTATAAGTTTGCCAGAGAGCGTGTGCGTACGGGCAAAATAGTGGCACTGGATATGGAGATCGAAGACGAGCCAGACACTGACATGCAGGTGGATGGCATCGACACCAAGGTGGGCATGGGAGGCAGCGAGAGCGAAGTAGCGAGAGATGAGCGTACAACCAGTGAGACAGTAGGCGAAGGTAAGTTGGTTTCCGAGGACGGTGCCATTTCTAATGGTCATAAAATACTAGCGCACGAAGACGCAGATGACGAGGTTGGCGAAATTGTGAATCCGGAGAGTGGGAGTAGTGGTAAGACCATGCCAGATACTGTCGATGAGATGCACAAGCTCGTCGACGACCTGTTGGAACCAACAGCACACAAACCTGCAATGGGCCTAGACGACTGCATGGCTGCTGTGGGCGCTTTTGTAAGCAATGGCATAGCTGCATCTCAGGCGGATAATAGTGGCAAACCCAAAACAGTAATGGATACAGTGTCTGCCTTGGTTGCGTATGGAGAGTATTCCGATTCGTCTGATGATGGCGACAGTGATGAGAACGAAGCCGCAATTGTCGGAGGTGTGGATCCACAAGCAATCGATGTGAGCGTAAGTGTAGCTGAAAATGGTGCATGTGAGCGCTCAGATGATAACGCAGTAGACGTGATGCATGGTAGTAGTCCACAGGTAGGGGGCGGTCTGGTGGGATACAGAGGCATTGCCAACACAGACAGCGCTGACAGTCAATCGAGTGAAGAGGAAGGCGAGATATCGGCAGCCTCGCATACAGTGCAAAATTCACTTGGCGTGCGTGATGATGAGTTAGAAGATCCAAAATTCAAATCTGAAGATGAGAGCGGTGACTCTACACGCGTTGCTAAGCTGCGAAGGAAGATAAAGGAAACAAATGGTACGTCATCAGGAGAAACAGAGACTGAAGGGATTTTATCCGATGCGTTGGAGGCTGTGGAGCAAAGTGAATCCACTGAAAGAACGAATAGCACAGCTGAAGACTTGAGCAGGTTACAGAGACCTGTCAGTGTTGAAAATGACACTATTGAAGGAACAGACAACACAGCTGAAAACGCGAGCAAGAGACGGAGATCAGTCAATGTAGAGACAGAGGATGAGGAGAGCAAGATGAAGAACAACGATGACGATAAGGTGGTCAGCGAAGGACTAAGCATATCAACGGCAGTCAATGAGCTATATGAGGGTGGAGGGAACGAGACTGCCCTGGAGGAGAATGAGTCTATGGGTAGCACAGGTACCACGAAGTTAGGTGTCGATACAAAGGCAACGACATCGGGGAAGGCTAAAAGAGATAGCAGACGTGTAACTGACAAAGAGAGCGCAACACACGAGCCAGACAGCCCAACAAGTGAGGAGGAGGGCGAAATCTTTGAGAAGGTAGACAAAGTGAAACTCACGAAACCACCAACAGCGGTTGCAGACGTGAACAACGCGACTGAAAAGGCGATGACCAAGATCGAGATTGACAGTTCTAAATCAGACGTGGAAATGGATAGCTTATCTGTGAACAAGATGAACAAGATCAAGTATGTTAGTAGCAACAAGGAGCACGAGAATGCGACTGAGGGTACGTCAACAGCTAACGATGGAGGGGAGATGGCGGTTACAGAAGATGGAGCTGCCAGTCAAGATGCTCAATCCACTGCGAGTAAAGTGAGCGACACAGAGTTACATGTCGGGCAGGCGCAACACAAGAAACGGAAAGCAAATGCAGTGGGTGTAGCGGATTCTTTGGATGCAGAAGATACTAAGCGCTCTGGTCGAGGCAAACGGCACAAGCGAACAAAATAAAGTGCAGCTGGACAGGTGTACCCTCAGTATTGCAACATGTTGCCTGTATTCTCGATATATATAAAAGTTTGAGGGATTTCCTGATTAATATGGAAGTCTTGCTCTGAGTGTGATGACCTCTTCATAGCGCTTTTAAGCGGGTCACGCCTGTAGGACAAATATAACTACAATACGATCCCACAACGCGAAAACCACAAATTATCACGTTCCAGTTTAGAAGTCGCTTCTGTTCCCTCTAGTCTATTTACCATTTTTTTTATTCGCAACGGAAACATACAGCCTGCCCCCCCCCCCCTCTTTCATAAGCACAGGTGCTAACTTGTATAATTGAAATTCAAAATTTACTTCTGTTCTCTAACATTCCTTATTTATTCATATGCCACTGGCACTGTGCCGTTGGTCCATGCGTCGGTCTATCTTCATGATTTTGCATACATTGTCGTGTATGATCTTCTCTTGCTTTTCTATCATCGCCTATCAAAGTCGATTTCTGAGAGGTCTTGGTGATTTTCATTGATATGCCACCTGTCAGATCAAGCTATCGGTATACTGCGCGAGTAGCTGTTTGCAAAGCAAAGGTTCCATATTTTCCATTTTTCCATCTCTATTATCTCAGCGATGATCGAACGAATCTCTCATACACCTGACAATACTTTCCTGTCAGATGGTGGCGTTCGCATATAATCAAGATCATCAACCCTGCTGGAAGTCAAATGCGATGCGACGAGTGAAGCACCGCTCTCTTCTGCATCAGTATAAACTTAGCTGTCATCAGCGAGCAAAGGGCTGGCCTGCAAAGTCATTGCAGCCATATGGTCTGATGTTGTCCAATGAGAGTCCATGCACAACACCTGCACTACCCCTGAAGCCAATGAAATCGATGCGCACATATTTGATCGGGTGTGTGCTGGTCGAAGTCACTACAAACTCCCATGGATTGAAGGCCAGAGCATTCATGGTGCAGTTTTGTTCCTCAGAGCCTTTGGGGGAATGTAAACTGCCTGTGGGTTGAAATAACACATGTGGCGATGTGAGTGTCAGTTGATAGAACTCCATGGATTCAGAAGATGGAAATGATGAGGAATCCATTAGAATGTGAATAAGTCTCGTACCTGATGTTCTGTGTTGGACTAGTGATATATATAGTTGATCTGCGATAGATCACGACAAATCTATAATATATTTTCTAAATTTATAAGTATCTACGACAATAGCTTTTTGAATTTATAAGTATTTACGACATCAATCATTGATTTTAGTGCTATCATCATTATAGCGGTGTGTGATGTAACTTCAAAATATCTCTTGCTGATTACTAGTTTAATACATAGATGTGATCGAGTTGGTACAAATCAAGGGTCCGGTACTAGCACACACTCGCAGATGAGTTTGAACTCTTGTTGTTGTCATTATCAACTTACCAACTGGTCGATAATACTAATCGTAGGAACTGATGTACCATTGCGAGGTGAAAGGATTGAATTCTCCACTGCCCTGTCTCTGCCTGATGTCGTATATATACGCAGCCAGCTCATTGGTGGGGTTGTTGTCTGGAAGTACGATAAGTATGAATGCTCGATTGGTACTGCTGCCCAGGGAGGTGCGTATCATCCACTCTCCTACAGTGCCCAGTCCATCGGTGTCTGCAGTCGTGGGGCAGTTGTCTAGCTCATCACCAGCTGAGAATGCATTCGGTGCACTTGTATCAAGAGCGGACTCCAGCTGTCCATTCGAGAGGTTGAACGCAGTGGTGTCAGCTGTGGTTCACACTAATAAATTACAGAGAGATATGTTTTTCTCACTAAGTGCTGCACACTAAGTTATACATTCAGAATACGAAAGATTTTAGTGCAGTATTTAGCAGAAAACAGTACTTTGACCGACAGTTAAAGTACCTTGACAGTTTCGTACGGCACACTCGATGAGCCTGTAGGCACCCAGGCAGTGAAAGTACCAGGGTAAACCAGATCGGAACTCAATGTCTGAGATAAGGCTGACTGCTTCATCATCATCAGCTAGCACATACCCTTGATCCTATCATTCAGGGTGTGAAGCGATCTAGTGAGTAATAACTACAGCAATCCCATGTATGGCAGTAGTATAGACGGAGAACCTTCACAATAACAGCAAATGTGTGAGCATAAGCAAAGGAAATGAACACGTGCATCTCCACTGTCACTACTGGTTGAAATCGATTAACTTGTACGTCAATGCCATAGTTTTCCCTTGTGCCAAATGCCATGTTTTCTCTTGTGCTGTACCAAGTACACTATAATAATATGAAAATGACCAAACATATCTGTTTCCCTACACAGCAACGGTTATTCCGTCTACGTACACACATTCAAGCGTATAGGCACACACAAAGTCAATGCAATGTTGCCGACTAGTTTTCGGTTGAAGAGTCCCGAGCGCCTAGCCAGGACTCAAAAGTAGCATAAGTATACGATGTCGTACCTCACGAGGGAAAAACTCTGAGGTGGGATATCGTACAGTAATAATGCATGACACAAAAGTGTAAGTCAGTAAAGCTATAAACAAATTTCGATCCCACCCGCACCTCGAAATCGATCAGCTCGTTATCCCGGGTACACATTAGTGAATTGGTAGCTGCCACCTCACCGCCGTTTTGGCAGCACAATGCGACGTGCAAATGTGTCGTCAGGAAAGGCTATAGATTCAATATTTGCCTTAGGATTCGATCCAGCTGTTAGGGAGCAGCTCTGCTGGTCTTGTACCATCCACAGAAAGCATGTCGCATATGTGCATGTGTATGCAAAGAAGATACGGCGAGAGATTAGATATATGCCTTTGCACACATTTGATCTTTGAGTGCATGCCAGCTGACACTGCTTATATCATGATATTTATGTTGTTGCGCAACACCTCCAGGACACTCATGCAACAGTAGCGATGAACTTTTAATCTCGTTTGGTGGCGATGAATGAGGACGTGCTAAACCCTAGACATGTGTGAAGTCACACTTATACGTGCAAGCTCAAGCCTTGCGCTCGAGGAAAATGTCCAATCCCATCTCTATCGAATGGGAAGTCCACAGCGGTACACCATTTCATTTGAGATACTTACCGCTGTACAGCACGACTCTGCGCAGCCCCGTTCGGGGTCGCAGTTGCCTTGGTTACCCGAATTTCTAAGTGTACCGTCGGGACAGTTTGCGGCCAAATGGTAGTCAGCACACTTGGCAGGGTCTGAGAAGAAAACCATACAATAAAATTCCGTGGATAAAATTAGTCAGATTGAACAAGGGTAAACAGAAATGATGGGATGCTACATAGCCTATCACAGGCAAGGGCCTTTGCTCTCCCATCAGTTCTAAAATAGATATCAGAAATGATATGGCTTGGGAAATATGACTCGCAGCTTAAGCAAGTAGAATTTTAAAATCCGTGGGAAACAGAGAGACATACCTCCAGCATACGCCACGCAATTGAACCCGTCGGAGTTATCTGGGTCGCGGTAGCCGGTGGGATTACACTCACAGGTGTAATCTGCGCCCACATGGTTTACACATACAACAGTATCGCCTTCGTTTTCACATTCAATGATTGCGGCAGAGTCGCATTCGTCAATATCTGAACATTCCGAGAGGAATCACAATGGGTTTTGTAAGTTTAATCGTCAGCAATTGTATTTAACGAAAACAAGAGTATACATGCAATTGATAACCCGATACGATCAGTTCATGTTTGTATTTTTTTCTCTCACTTTCGTGTACAAAGAAGAGTTTGTGCAGTTTCACAACCCAAACCTAGCGCAGCGTATTTCTTAATGTCCGAATGTCGTGCACTCGCCCCTAAAATGTACAGCGATACGTGGTCTCGACACAAGAAGATGTACAACCTAGCGGATGTACTGAGTAGTCCCCAAGCACACTGTAACAGAGTCAGCTCTAAGCAATCGAGTACAACGGAAAACGTAGAACGAAGATTGTGTCGCGTGACACTACTGAGGCAAAACCGGATACCTGTGTAGATAAGTCCATCGCCTGTCCAGAATTCATCGCATGCACATTCAAAGCTCCCGTCGGTGTTTGTACACTGAGCATTCTCATCGCAATTGTGCGTATTGACCAGGCATTTGTTTATATCTACGAGATTGCATAATGATGTTGTACAACGAAAGTATACATGCCGATTTCAAATGTTTTGTAATATATCCGGGCAACAAGCTGATCCTGTATTGTTCAAGGGTACCTACCTGTGCATGTATGCCCAATTCCTGTGTAGCCACTGTTACACGCACACGTAAAGCCCCCGTCTGTGTTTGTACACGTTGCATTGGAGTGACAGTTGTGCGTGTCGAGTGCACACTCATCCTTATCTGTCAAGTATTGAAATTTCGGACCATTATCATAGAAATTGAGTTCTCAAACAGCTAGGTACATAATTTACAGAAGGGTTGTGACAGGGACATTGATAAGCTCCAACAATCCCAGGCTAAAGACGCATAATATGTACGAGAACTTTCATAGTTGTTATGTGAAACAATAAGGCTGGAGTGATAACAACAGACTATCAGCTGATCATGAACTACCTATGGATGCGAAACAGCAACAGTCCGTCGCACGAGAACTTTAAGAGTTGTTATGTGAATTGATAAGGCAGGAGTAATAACAACAGACTAATAGCTGATCATGAACTACCTATGGATGCGAAACAGCAATAGTCGGTGTTCACATATTCCTCAGCAAATTCAATCAAAGGATGACTACTGTTGAAATTCTCGATGCCTTGGTAAGGAATGTGCTCGTGCAGCGCAGCACTTCCAATACAAACTTCTGCTTACCTATGCAGGTGACACCGTCGCCAATGTGGAACTCATCGCAAGTACATTCAAAACTGCCGACAGTATTTGTACAAATAGCGTTCATATCGTAGTTGTCTGCACCGGCCAAACACTCATTCACATCTGTGAGAGTATGACAGTATACGTATTAGTAAAACATTTCAAGCAGCACAAATACTCAGTTCGAGCAGCACAAATACTCCATTCGAGCAGCGATTAGTGCCTGAGAGAACTCTCAAACATAACCAGAAAACTACGTGCATTTGTACGACCGAGAGGGTTTACCTTCACACGTAGTACCACTTCCTGCGTAG
The DNA here is from genome assembly GCF_001186125.1 of Sphaeroforma arctica JP610. Taxonomy (NCBI): domain Eukaryota; class Ichthyosporea; order Ichthyophonida; genus Sphaeroforma; species Sphaeroforma arctica. Next base: position 12,712 of record NW_014040491.1, on the reverse strand, counting down.
CCACTGTTGTATGTACAGGTGTAACTGCCGTCTATGTTCCCACACGTTGTGCGTGCCGAGTGCACATTCATCCGTGTCTGTTCGGCAATATACATAAATGTCAAATGGTTGTACATGTTGACGATATTCATGGTCAGTATTTACAGACATATCTAGAACAACTGTAGGTGCCTGGAAAAAGACTCAACTCCAAAAGGACTTAAGTGTGTAGATGGCTTAGGAGATGTGCGAGCCAAGTATTCAAGCAGTGTTTAGTCGGCAATGGATGCACAACAATGGGCTTGATGTATAACAATATGTGCTTTGTTAGACGACTATATGTATGCTACACACCTGAACATCAACTGAATAACACTGAATAACACCTATTACATAAGCTACTGTAAACTACAATATTAACACAAAACGGACAATTTAAACGAGTTCATGGAAGGTATTCGTCCGCCAATACATAAATTGAAACACGGTGCTTATGGAAAATCTAGTTCAATCTATGTCGCATTAGACAGCTTTATATCTATTTGATTTGTCACACGCTGTTTTCATACAGTTGATGTTTCTTTTGGGTCATATAGACACGCGGCTGAATTGAATAATGATTGAGACTCACATACATACCTACACATGTGTGCGGACCACTAGATTGGTACCCATGATTGCACATGCACTCAAAGGAGGGTACCAGATTTCTACAGAAGGATATGGTGCTATCGCAGCTGTCCAAATCTTATGCACACTCGTCAATGTCTAATTCGGCGGAGAGCAGTAGAAGAGAGGAGGGAATAAGAAATTCGGTACTAAACCTACATGGATTGAAAATATCTTTTGTGGGTAGAATAATCTGTATGGGGCATATCCAAAGCAATGCACAGTATTCTCGAGAGCGGTGACTGGTTCTGGCGTACGCTGACAGTGTTGTACAACTCAAAAGCGTGACATTCAGCAGTCTAGCACTTAATGGGCCAAAAGCATTGTTTATAGTACAAATGGTCTCACTGAATTAACACTAATTATTGTTGTTCGCAACTGCTCGTAGACGAGCGCATTGGAAGCACATCACTTACCCGTGCAGCCAATTTTTCCATCGCCCTCGAGACCCTCATCACACAGGCACTCATAGTCATTGGGTACGTCGTTGCACGTCGAATTGGTCTGACACACAGCCGTACCTTCAGCACATTCATCAAAGTCCAGGGCATTGACGATACAGTTCTTGCCGTCTCCCACATACCCCTCGTTGCAAAAGCACGAGTAGCCAGTCGGAGTACTTGTGCACACGGCATACTGACTGCAATCGTCTAGTTCCGGGGCGCATTCATCAAGACCTGCAGTGTTTTGTTGTTTTGAGATCGATGGTGTACTGGTCTGGAGCTTGACATACATCGTATACTGTTTGTGAGTACTAAATGAACCCCAATGCATATATCACGGAGAACTTAACCCGGACAGTGCAAGGTAGGTCGATGAAGTCAAACACAAAAGTTTGCCTGTTCTTGTATATTGTCATGTGCACATCAATACATTATCTACCAATTTGTTCGTATCAGAATATGTACAATGCGTGTCAATTCATTCGTACAAGACTGACAGTTCAGTCCTGGAACCTACTCATTCTTTGCTTAATCATTCTCACAGTTTTAAACGAGGGGGCGACTAATGCGTTTGTAATCTATCTTGAAATGCTACACGTAGAGTAGACTATGTGTACATACCTTGTATTTCCTGACTATTGTTATCCTTTCCCGTGCCCAGACTCAAGTCCAGGACAATAGCAAATATGATGATAACATGACTTACGGCTAAGACGAGTACCAGCTTCCTCTTCATGCAGAGACGAAATATGGAATATTATATAGAAACCCACATCAGCAGTTGAGCTAAGCAAGCTACCACAAATTTATATATAGTGTAGTACTTTACCTTGAGATGATTTAAGTTGATATATTACCGCCGTCAAGCATGTAACCCTTCGTTCTACTAGAGTAAACAGATACGCAATGCTTTATCAGCCGTGGAAGTGCAAAATGTCGCAATGCCAAACAGCGCGAACGGCGGCTCTGTAAAACAATTTGTTCATTAAAAAAATTCTTATCGATTTGATCTCCATGAATGTTTAGTTGAATGCCAATGAAAAGTTGCCGCCTAATCAATACAGTGTGCTAAGCAATTGTACTGGAAATGAGTTATTTCAAGCAACAACAGGAGTTTTTACTTTTTTTATGTAAACAAAACAAAACAAAAACTTTATAAACAAATTGGTCAATCATGATGCGTCTATTTACGTAGCCTTCTAAATTAAACTATGTATTTAAAAAAAGAATACGTGTTGTGTGACTTGTGACTTGTGACTTGTGTATATATACTTTATAATTCAAAAGTTTTTACTTGATGTATACTATGTATTTATAATATTGAGAGTTTTTAAAAGTTTGAATAATAGAAAAAAATATAATAAATTAAATAAATAACCTTCTAAAAAATAGAGACAGAAGGCTAAATATTATTATTTTTTAATAAAATTAATGTATAAAAACAATGTAAAAAAATACTGTTTATAAAAAACAGGACAGTAAATACTGACTTGTGTGGGTTGTGCTGGACGACGGACGTGCAACTACACAATATGTAAATATGTGTTTCCATTTAAGAAGCCCTGAAGGCTATGCAATATGCAAGAATTTGTGATGACTCACGTGGTCAATGTATTTGATCACCAACCTACTACAGGACGGTATAGGACTACAGGTACACTATTATCATACTTTTAAAAACAGGTACAATAGATCTATTATTATCACTAGATCTACTACTGTTACACTTTGTGAAATAACAGGCACATCAAATCTATTATCACACTTTGTCCAATAACAGGTACACTAGATCTATTATTACACTTTGTGAAATAACAGGTACACTAGATCTATTATTACACTTTGTGAAATAACAGGTACACTAGATCTACTATTAACACTTTTCGAAATAACAGATAAACTAAACCTAATATAGCACTGTGAAATAGCGCTAGTACAGCAGGCGAGAAAGCACTTTTGAATACCATGCAGTTATATCTTGGTTGTCAGTATCTGTATCCGCTCTTCCCCGTTTTCCACTTGTATTCCGTAATAGAAAGTGTATTGGCAGCTCGTAAAGCAGTCTTTACCACGCGATAACCACATACATAGAGCACCAAGTTTATTGACCTTAGTCGTATACTAAAACGAGGGTTGACCTGTGATATATCGTTTCTGCATTTCGAACGCCAATAAAGCTACATCAAAAAAATGGACCGGAAACTAGCATTCGTGGCAAAGACCCTTCGAGCAGCGCCTTCACCCCCTCATTCGTAAGAGACTGCTTAAAACAATATCTCATTGATTTATACGAAGATCCTTCGGACTGAAAGCGTGTTTTTATCGTATCGGCGGGAGCATACATGCGAATACAGCTACATCACCTGCTATGCTACCAGCCATAATAATTGAAAGATTCCTGCTACGCCTCTCTCATGGGCGAACTCGTCGCGGAGCGTGGCGTAAAGGGGGAAGAATACTATCGAGTACGGCACATCGCGCATCGTGACAAGTATGCCTACATTGTAGGAAAAATCATAGAGAGATACGAGCGCGTGTGGGAAACATATGCTTGTTAGTCACGAGAGATGTAGAGCATCTCTATACAAAGTGTGACGGCCTCAATATAAAGTGCCTACCTACTGACCTGAAAGACCTGTTGACCTATATATAGAGTTATTCCAAACAATTCACCCTCTTCTGTTACCAGCATCTGTATCCGCTCACTCCGTCTTTTACTTGTATCTCGGATTAGAAAGTGCATTAGCAACTAATATAGCAGTCTTTGCTTTGCGATAACCCAAACATAGAGAATCTATTTTATTGATTTTGGTCATAAATTAAAACAAGGGTTGACCTGTGATATATCTCTTCTGCATTTCGAAAGCCAATAAAGCTACACCAAACAATGGTCCCGTAACCAGCATTCGTGGCACCGACCCTTTGAACAGCGCCTTCACCCCTTCATTCTTTACAGTTTGCTTAAAACAATCTCCGATTGATTTATATGAAGAGCCTTCGGACTGGAAACGTGTTTTTATCGTATCGGCGGGAGTACAAGCGAATGCAGCTACAGCACCTGCTATGTTACCAGCCATAATAATTTGCGGGATCCCTGCTACGCCTCTCTCATCGGCGAACTTGTCGCGGAGTGTGGCGTATAGGGGGAAGAATACTATCGAGTACGGCACATCACGCATCCAGGTGACGAGTATGCCTACATAGTAGAAAAAACCATAAAGAGTAACGGGCGCGTGTGTGAAACATATACTTGTTAGTCAAGTGAGATGGAAAGCATCTCTATATAGCGTGTGACGGCTTAAATATCAGTACCGACATGACAAAAGATCAAGCTTCCGCGCGAGCACTGAACAAAAGTATTTCTAGAGCGAGCTGGTAAATGACATTGTGATAAATCGTAGTACCTTATACAAACTCTGGTTGCCATCAACTCCATACTCTATAGTCTAGGTACATTCATGATGATCCGACATACAAGAACTATAGAGATCACGACACAGCAACAAGCTTCACCATATTCCTGAAACCACGACAAGTGGCATACATAGAAAACAGTGATAGCCTATGTTTAAACAAGAACACCAAGTGACACCCCAAAGCACTCAAACTCAAATAGTGGAATCGTCAAAGAGTTAGCACATGAAAATATGAACAAATTTTAAAAACACCAATAAATGATGAAAAATAGATAAAGTTGCTCATCCCAATTTCAAAACAAGTGCCTATATACACTTGAACACTCTTCTTCCCCTTCACTGAAACACTGACGCGAAGTGCACGGTTTGAAACCCCCATACTTCAAATTGAATGAAGAGAATAAAACCAACAGCATATAGCCTATATTTTAGGCAGAAAATCTCGACGAAATCACCAATCATATCTGAATATCATATGAATATAGGCGATACCATAACTGAAAAGTATTATAAAGGTTACCATATAAGGCAGTATACTCAAAATCATCAGACACTGGCGTTCACAATATATTTAATTCATTGCATCCAAGCTTGCCTCCTGATTTCATATCAATAGTGTCCCTGACTTTGGCATACATACGTGTACGACAGGACAACGCGCTCGTCTAAACCAGCAACAAACACACGCAACAAGAACTCCCTGGACTAACACATACCTTTATACAGCCCTTTTACTCCGAGATTCTTTACCACCTGTATGGTGCCCAGTCGTTGTTCAACCGGTTTCATATTCTGTAACTGCATACGTAGCTTGACTATCTCCATCGGATTGGTTGCGCTGACCTGAAAAAACCCTGCAGACGCCCCAGCAATGATTTGGTTGCTTATACTAATTTTACCTGTGACTGGATCTGTTAGCAACTCCCTCACACCGTCGTTGACACTTAGCTTGATAGCCTTCTCGGGCATAACCCCTATAAGATTACTCGTAAGACCCTTGTAGAGACTTCGGAAACCCTCTTTTCCCACAATCGTCTTGAAAGCATGAACAATACCAGTGTACGGAAGTTTTCCCGTTTTGACATCGGGCTTCTGTGCTTGCAGACGAGTCTTGACAACATCGACAGGGAATATAAAACATGTACCAACAACCCCTGCCAAAGCTCCTACAGCCAGCTTTTGGGTCATCGGGATATGTGGGGCTAGCTGTGCTACAACAGCAGATTCTATTTGATTTGATGTCGCCATGATGTCACTTTTAATCACAAAAAGATATGTATGTGAATTGCGCAGGCGGAGGTTTGAGATTCGCTTTGATAGTTCCACAGAGGGCCTTTTTAAGTCTTCTGTACTTGAAGAGATCTTCTATTCGAGGTATTATAACAGCTAGCTTGCAACACTGCACTTCTTGTACGCCTCAGAAACAGTTGACTGTGTATGTATGTGTATGTACCCTCTGAAAATCTCATGTGTACTGTTGTGTACACATTTGTAACAATTTTGAACAAGCGACAGTCGTCAAATTGTTTTATAGAATGAACAGTTGATTACTACTCTGAACTCATTCAACCTTCTGATTTTTATTAATTTATAAAAATAATAGAAACAAAATCGTACAGATGTAAAATAAATACCCAAAAGTGTTCACAGTTTCACACTTCACGCGTGGTGGTATGCAGGTAAAAACCTTTTTAGGCTGTGAGCTAAACTGTGCGAGCATTTAAGTCTGTCACCCCCTGTGTCTGTTCACTGTGATCACTGATCAGAGTCCCCTCACCGGCTCACACTGTGAGTCAGGGACACTTAACGACCTGGGCCCTGGACTCCTGGGCCCTGGCCCCTGGCTAAGAGATGACAATCAGACAATATCATTATATCACTGATCGAGAATAGTGATCAGTGTGACGAACTGATAGTGAACAGTGTGACAAACTGACTCTGCTATGGCCTGTGAGGTTGTGATTGACTGATATCACGGATCGAGAATAGTGATCAGTGTGACAAATTAATAGTGAACAGTGTGACAAACGGACACTGGTATGGCCTGTGTAGTGACCAAACTGACACTGCTATGGCCTGTGAGGTTGTGATTGACTGATTAAAAAAACGCAGAGTCATCACTCATCACTCATCACTAATCACACTTCACAGACTCATCACTCACAGTCTGAGTTAAATACAGTACAGAGTTACAGACTCACAGTCGCACAGAGGATAAATACTGTTCAGAGTTGCAGACTCACACTCTCTCAGTCTCACAGAGTCACAGTCACAGAGTCACAGACTCACAGACTCACAGACTCACAGTCTCACAAGTCACAGAGTCATATGTAGACTCACAGTCTCAACTCTCAACTCTCACACACCCTGTCACACAGTCAATCAGTCAATCACTCATCACTGATCTGTCATACAATTAATCAATCACCGACCCCACCGCGAATGTTCAATTTATATTTTATATTTTAGAAGGCTATGGAATATCGAATTCACGATCCACTATCAGTTTATATTCACGCGTATAGTATTGCTGCCTCTCGGGGGCTGAGGCTTGAGAGTTGGGGCCTTTGGGCTATAGGCCGGGTGCCCCGGGCCTTCTCTCTGGGCTGGCACTTGGCACTTTGGCAGGCTGGGGCCCGCTGGGCTTGGCACTAGGCCTGGCAGCCTGGCAGGCAGCCTGGCACTCATTATGATTGCAGGCTGCCTGCCTGCTAGGGGGTAAAAAATCATATATGTACAGTCAAACCACTATAACTGTCTACCTCTTTAAATGTCCACTTTTCAATAGGGGTGACCCCATATATATATTTGGACTATTTTACTTTATTTTACATATTGTGATGGAGTACAGCCTGGAAAGACTATGAGTAAATATAATTAAGCAAGTCGAAGTATCTGAAGTGTTTTGCTCTGATACTGTCCCACAGGTTATAGCTCAACAGGTCAGCGCCAAGCTCAATACGTTATGGGTGTACTGATTTATAATTAAACGTTAATGTTTATTATCATGTCGTATAAACCTTTTTTTTTTAAACGGGTTCAACGCTAATATAGGACCAACGAACCCCCCAATATTGCACTTCGAATATGTACCTAAAACTCATGAAATGGGCTATAGCAGCTGTTTCGATCGATCATAAACTAGCATTGAATGTCATGAAGCATTTCCTAGTTCCAACTGATAGCACATTTTCCCAACAACTTTTACAATTACCAAACAGTGGCGTTTATAGTTTACACAAACACAAACACACATACAAATTACGGCAGACCTGCAGGCTGAGCCTACAGACTACACAGTATACACAAGTACAACACTATTCCACACAATTATAGCTATATATGCCTGAAGCCGCTTAGCTGTCAGTGACGAACAAACATCATGCCAACATACGAAGAAGCAAGTAATACTACATGCCCAATAGACTTGACCACTACACCAATTATTGGCAGGTCAAATTCCCCGCGAGCATGTGGGACAAATCTGTGGACCTAGAAATAGCACCTCCATGAAAATTCAGAGGACCATATATGTAATAAAAACTGAGCTTTGTTTTTATCGCCATAGTATAAAAGCTTTTTTTAAAAACTGGAAACGGCTTGAGCTTAGGTCATCATCAGCGCCTGAGCGTATAGAGGGTGTACCAGGACTACTTGCCCCAGAGCCTGTCTACCTCATTGATTGTCCACTTTGGCTCAGGACGGACCCTGGACAGTTAAAGAGATTTGACTGTATATAATTATTGGAGCGTTTTTAATTTTAATATTATAGTTCTTTTGAAGAAAAAAACAACAACACCAAAACCCCCCTTCTGGCCACCAATATTGCTTTTTTTTTTAAAAACAAACAAAAACAAGCTGCTCGTAGCCTTCTCAAGCTGTGGACAGTGTGGTCCAAGGCTATGTACAATTGTACATACATGTTACTGGACAATTGCTGTTTGGCCGTTCACTGAAAACTTTTACTCAAAGGGTGTTTACTGTTTCCGTATACATAGAGAGAAAAATAGAGTATATTCACATACAAATTATTCCTCTACGGCCTACGCTACAGTTTTAAATGTAGGGTTTGTTTTAAAGTAGTTTAAAAAATACTCAAGAGTAGAAAGTAGAGTATATATGTATTTAGTCTGTACTCTATAAAGAGTATATACTTTTGTGTAGAGGCCTACTTTCACAGTCACACTGAGGAGCGCATACAGAATACGAGAAAAAAAATTGTTGGATAAAAACGCCACTGTGCGTAACGTGTATTTATTGAGTAAACAAACCAGTGCGCAATATTCAATATATTTAAAACTTATGCTTTTTTTTTGTTTTCAAACAAATTTCTTTGTGTCGTTGACCTTTGATTTGAGTCTTGACTCTTGAGTCTTGAGACTTGACCTAAGCTAAATAAGTTATAGGGGTACGGTGTATAAGTTCCAACTTTAATGTTTACTTTTTGATTTTTAAAAGTTATAGCTTTTATTTAGGACAAATCAACTACAAAGTTTTTTTTGGAAACTGCACTCAATAGGACCCCTATCCAAATTCCCGTTTGGTACGAAAACTCTAATAAAAAGGCCCCTTCGAAATAAGCAATTTCAACCAATCAGAAGCCGTTACGCACGGGATTTTTATGTCTGGCAGGCGTGTATGCGTATGAAACGTAAATAATTAGGTAAAAATGTAAAAGGCCAATTTCTTGGGTAACAATTGGTAGTACATTTAACATGGGGGTTGGGGGGGCTCGCCCCCCCCCCCCCTCTCAATTTTAAACTAATTCAAACGCACATTATCATATGATTTATGGAAACGACAATATCGTTTCAAAAGTTGGATGTAAATATTCGTACGCACATCATACAATGTCCAGTGAATTCTACATTATGATAGTATTTATACCAACGATATCATATGTTGGATCTAAATTTTCGTACACAAAACATCCAATATCATCTGCCGTCAAACATCAACTACTATTCATCTACAAATATCTGTGTACTATAAATTATAATACAACGAAAGATTTAAATCATTTATGGCTCTGCGTACTTTATTTTGCAGAAATCCAGATGGTTCTGTCAACCTTCATTTAGCCCCTACTCTTGTTCGTGTATGTGTACACGCGTAAGTGTACACACATGTATGTGTTAACATACGTGTGTGTAAACATACGCGTGAAAACACACACACGCATACAATTGATCCCCCAGATGCATGTCAAATCGACTCAACAATTCACAAATATTGATGAATAAAGATTCGAAATCTCATACCGTATATCGTAAACGATTACCGGAATGCGTGACTGTGATGAAAAGAAACTATAATACAAGGCAGCATGCCCTTGCATGTGACATGTTCAAAAGGTGAACAATATGCAAATACACAATCATATCATAGACAAAGACTACATATACGATTAGTTCCACCACAACCACCAGACCATACATGTCCAAATGATACGGAACAAAATACATACCCCAATGAGCCACGGTAAAATACATCTAGAGATATACCACATGCTAATACATCATCAAATGAACCACTTCGTTCACCCCGTCAATCTCGGAGCAATATCCGTACAATCCAAGGCCGACGTCAAGATAATAGAAAAATGATGACGGAATATATATTGATGGTCAACCTACAAATGACTATGAAATAGATGTAAACCACAACCTTGTTTGAGTAACATACCAATGACACCTTTAGAAGATGAAATAGAAAACCTTTTACCAAAACCAATTACGATGGAATTAATCAAGAACTGTGTACAAATTATACTGATAATATGGATCCTTTAAAGGCGCAGTGTAAGATCTCTGCTTCATATGGGTATACCCAATTGCAGAGTTCATGCGAAAACTCGTTCAAAACCCATAGTAATATGAACGATTATATGTGCAACAGTGCTAGAAAGCAAAATAAATTTCGTGCAAATATTCTAAGCAGTATTTATACAGCAGATGGTAATAATATATTTTTTTTACATAAAAATTTAGTACTCTTTGCTCACATTGTAAACAAGGGTTTAAAAAAGGCAAACCTTATAAATTTTCTTTGTGCAAAGGTTTCGATCTTGATGATTTGAGAACCTACAAAACGTATACATAACCTACCTCAACCAACATTCATGGAGATTATGTTACTACTACTGGCCCAGCCTTTCAAAAGTATATTACAATTACAGTTTACACCACATACAGATAGTATATCTTTAAAACGTATTGGACATATGATTTCTTTCCCCAGTGTAGAACTGAATACCACTTTCAAAAAAAACCCACAGACCCCACCAAAACGTTGACTTGAAATTTGGATTTTCAATCAAAATATATAAATATTTAATATCCAGTAGGGAGTTTGGGGATCCCACAGCCCCACAGTCCCACATCCGCGAAAAATGTCGGGCCAGGCCGAACCCCCAATTGAGACGTTCGTCCCCAACGACTCGTTACCCAATGACCAATAGAAATTGGACACACAAAAATCTATCACAAACCTCTCTGCCCAGGTCAGTACTCTACAGGCCAATCTCAATCAAATTTTGGGACCGGCTCTAACAACCCCGAACAATGATGGGCCCATCTCCAAGAAGCCTTTGACTGATGACCAATGGAAATCAACCATACACCAAATGCTCACTAACCTCTGTGCAAAAACAACCAACCTTGAATCCGAACTTCGGGACCTTAAATCCCAAACCCTTGCACCTATAGATGAAGACACACCCGACACTTTCCGATTTGGCTCCACAAGCCCGCCTGTTCCGCCTGCGAAAAGACCGCGGTCACAGGCGCCCAATAGCAGCAGTGAGCCTCCCAGCTACCGCTCAAAATTGGGCAAACCTGCAAAACCGAGCCCTAAAAAACGCCCGACCCCACCAGCTTCTCAGTCCCAATCGCAGCCGCCAGTACCCGAACACCTTTTGACGAAAGTGGTGGGCCGCCCAATGTCAGACAAAACTCTTCATGAAATGGATGACATAACTTCGGTATGGCTCTTCTTCAGAGCAATTTTCCCTAACGGCAAGCCCCCATCTCAATCAGTATTAGAAAAATACTGGCATGCCCAACCAGCCCTCAATCGCCACCACTTTCTCTGGTATTTTCCGTTTAAATCGGTATCTCAACCAAATCGCCGCGAAGCTCCACAAGTTTCATCCGCCTTTGTGTTCCTAGCGACTCTGTCACCCAGGTGAAACGACATGCAGCCCTTACGTGGAAATGGCAGCTTGATGAAAACATCGACCCCCGCTCCCAACAACATCCTGACGCAACGAAAGCAGCTTTAATTCACTATCTCCGCACCAAGCGGGAGGCCCGCTGCACACATGAACGAGCGCCAAAAATTCTTGCCCGCAGCATGGATGCACTACAGAGCTCACTTGTCAACTCCACTAACGCAGACATCCTCCAATCTACCGCGGACCGTCTCCAAAAGACTTACCAAGCAAAGCATGATGCAAACCTCTTCTCACTTAACCCGCGAATCCCGGTAAACGCTAAAGAATTAGCGCGTGCGGAACCCAGACGACTTCATATACCAACGGTCTCCCCGACACAATCATCCGACACGATGGATAGCAATACGCAGCCTCAGCTTTCCACGACGAACTCTTCGACGACAGGCAATGATATAGAAATGGCTGACATCGTCAAAGAGGAGAGCCCAGTAGTATTGACTGATGACGAACAATGTTAGGACCAATGAGTATGACGCTCTTCAGCCCACAAGTACTCAACATGGACAACGCAGCACATACAGATAAGTGTTTGAATTGGATCTTTTCTGTATCATGTTGAAGAACCACCGTACCATCACCCGTCCCTGACACATCAACAGATGTTCCCCATACCCCGGCTAATCACGCTGTTGAAATACTACCTTCAAATATGGATTCAACCCAAATCATCGCGCTTGTTGGTTCCGACTATGATACTTCCGATCCAGGCCAGCCAACACATACCGAATTCATCCGTGGTCTGGTGCGGCATTGGCTTACCCCCAAACTCGCTTCTCGACCGGATTATGACGGATAACCTGGTCCTTCTCGGTATTTCGTACTCTGCACTAACCCATTCCGCGGCACTACACGGCGCAGACCCGATCCGTACCACAGAGGCGGGTACTCTACTTAGTAGGTCAGCAAGCGAATATATGGAACATTCGATAGTAACAGTATTTTGTCAACACCGGTGTAGAAATACGGCCTCC
>NW_014040492.1:174936-179783 GCF_001186125.1 Sphaeroforma arctica JP610 | reverse complement strand
ATATATATATAACTATAATATATATATATATATATATACACACACACACACATATATATATATATATATATATATATATGTATTTATAGTAGACAGGTAGATATATATATATATATATTATACCGTACCTCGGATAATCATTCAATATGCCAAATAGTAGCAAGAGTAGCCATGATATCTATAAGAAAATTATTTGATATAACCCTGCGATTTTGAGCACTTGCTTCTGAAAGCGCCACTGGCATTAGGTCTGGAAGAGCTTTTTGTGCTCGCAAACGTTTCTGTGTATGGCAGCGAGATTCCGCCTTAAGTTGTGTAGCAGACACCAATTCAGAAATTAACAATTATAGACGATGCAGAACAACACAGTATTAGTAAACGAAACATTGCAATTATTTCAATAGAGGTTCGTGATCAATCGTGATCAAAATACCTGCGTATGCTTATCAGAATCCCGAGCTGATAAGAGGTATAAAATAAACGTCTGTTTCGAAAGAGTCAATTGGTAAATATCTGTCGAATCAACAATCGGTTTTCAGTTAAAAGAGAATATTCAATGTATGTCTATTAATATATGCTAGTAGAACCTGCGCCGATTTTGTTCAATAAGGTTACGAAGTTTAGTCCTTTGTGGTACATGTATATATAAATATTACTCTAAGGGTTATGATAAGGTCTGATTATTCTCCCAATCTACTAGTGGACTCATGAAGTTATGCACATTCCGGTTTCAACCATCGTAAATCAACGAATAGATCCTCTCACACGACGGAAAAGTCACTCAAAAATAGTACAGCTCATTTCGTAGGCTGTATAGCCTTTGCAAATCGCAACCTAATAGTGCGATGTACTGATGCGACAGGTAGGATCTTCACGGATCGAAAACGGAAGGCCCAATGACATCTTCAATGCCAAAAAAATCCACAAGGAAAGAGCACTAACACAAGTCACTGGTCAGTTAGCGATGTAGCATTCCAATACAAAATCAGTGATTCTACGTCGCGACCACGTTGATTTTTAAATGCTTAATGGAAGCTTCAACATCCACTACACCTACTTTATTTGTCAAGTTTATATCGCGGCCAGGGCGTTATCTAAATCTTGAATTAAATCAACAACATCTTCTACACCTACGGAAATTCGGATCATGTTGTCCGAAATGTCCATTGCTGCCCGTTGCGCAGGACTTAGTCCATGGTGTGTCATCAACGCTGGTACCTCTACGAGAGACTCCACCGCTCCGAGACTTTCAGCCAGCGTGAAGATCTTCAAAAACAGCGCAGTTTTAAAGATACCGATGAACAATTAAATACACTCACCTCGACTTACAAGAAAAATATTCTGTTCTGTGTAATTTTGTTAGCTAAATACCAACGGGAATAAAAACATAACTCTACATGCATCCAGATGGATCAGGTAGCAAGGGGCTCAAAAGAAGAAACTGAAAGGACGACACGATCTCTATTGCAAACCCATCACCCACTCACCTTTAATCGTTGCAGAAATTGGGTGGTGGCTTTCCCATCCCCCTTGAGATAGAATGACAACATACCCCCAAAACCTGTGCGAGGGTAGGAAAGCATCAAGAAGTACTTTGAAGCTGCGCTTATGCGATAGACGAGTAAACTTCAATATATGCATTGGTTCCAAATATTTGCCACGAAATAGAAAAGGATTAGCGCATTCTCGGCAGTTCGATCTTCTATTCAATAAGCACACAACTTTCGACAATTATCCTCACAACTCGCGAAGAACTAATTGACTAACTTTCCGTTCGATATCGAGCACCAGATCTTGGCTCAAACTACACTTTACCTGTCATCTGAGAACGAGCTAATGCGTGCTGGGGATGACTTTGAAGGCCTGGATACACACACTGTATTGAGAGATTCGAAAATAAACCAATAAGTAAAGCACGTACCCAAAATTTGAAAGTAAGGATGGCCTGTAACTTTCTCTCTCTGGCAATCCCGTGATTCAGTCTGAGTAATTAAAAAAAAAAAGCTCATCGATACGCAATTCGCAGCCACCGGTGATCACCAGAACTCCTAGCGCCTACCTTAGATACGCGAGGATGGTTTTCCAGGAACAACGCAATTTTCATCGCGTTCTCGCCGTGTGCTTTCATGCGCAAATGAAGCCTGTTTGGGACAATAATTGCCGAGATGAGTATCGACAAGCTGTATACGATAGTCTTACATACTTGCCACCAGATCGTAACGAACTCGCAGCGCCATGATTTGACGCATGGTCAGAAATACAAGACGGATCCGCATTAAATTTCAATTAAAAAGCAAATGATGGATATACGTACGTTTTTAATCCACGATGTGCAAGGTAGCAATCGAATGGAGAAGGAGTCGCCCCCATAGCTGGAAAAGGCACAGAGTTTACACATATTTAGTACACCAGACAAAACTATCAGTATTCGGATGTCAGCATAATCTGCACCTTCGAGTCTAGGAAATGTGTCCGTTTCGCATCAGCGGAGTTGCAATAAACAATATTATAGCGTGGCTCTTAGAAAAAGAAAGCCGACCTACCGTTTTGAATAAAGTGGAGACGTTTCCCAATTGTGTCCGACCGGGTGACTGCGGCCCCCATGCACACATCACTGTGGCCGTTAAGATACTTTGTGACCGAATGCATCACTATGTCTGCACCTAAATTCAACGGCCGTTGGAAGTAGGGCGACATGAATGTGTTGTCTACAACTACAATAATATCTTTATTGTACTCATGTGCTATTCTAGCAATCGACTGGATCTGTACTGACAAATTTTAAATGGGGATTAACAGCGTTCGGAATCTGATATGTCATGAAAGCTACCGCTTGCCTACCAAACTGTCCAAAATATTAAGTTCACTATGGTTGTTCGAACCCTATTTTGACGCTCAGTACCAAATGTGGAATCACTCACACGGTACCATTGACAACACCGTCGATATTATATAGTTTGGGCCTACAGTCATTCCCATCACATGCCATACAAAACATATATAGAACGCTGACAATATACTGACAAAATTCCTACATTTTGCCCGCGCGCCTGAGCTCATGCTTCGTATAGTACGTTGCACTGACTACGATCAGCGACAGACATGAGAAAGGTTACTGAAAGATATGTTCTGGCGTAGGGAGGATTTTTGAACAATTTAGCGCAGCAACACCAGGGAAAACATACACAGAGCCTGATACCACTTACATCAACAAGCTTTAAGGTGGGATTTGTTGGGGACTCGATCCAGATCATCCGAGTATTCGTGCGCAACGAAGCTTTGCGTATACTTTCATCCCGCAGATCAATAAAATCCATTTCGATGCCGTTGTTCACTGCCACTTTCGTGAAGAATCTGTGTGTACCGCCATACACGTCGTCCATACATACCACATGCTGTGAAAGGTCAATGCAGTATAATATACGATGTTAACGCAAATGGATGTCTAGCAGGTGTGTAATTGCGAGTTGCAGACAACTAAGTATACCCTTCCCCCTTTTTTCTTGAAGTTAACATTGAAGCTAACAGCTTATAAAGTAGGGCACATGGGATACCTCCCCTGCTTTCAACAGCTGGGTAATTGAGGACATCGCTGCGATTCCTGACGAGAAAACAGCGCCGTGCTTGCCATCTTCTACGCATGCCAAGGCACCCTCGTACGCCTCTCGAGTTGGATTTTGTGTTCTCGAGTACTCATATGCACCTACAGGCTGACCTAGAGCAAAGGTTTACAGTATAAGGAAGGTAAGTAAGATATGCAAGTAAAAAAGTCGGCAAAGAAAAACACATCATTTTGTTGAGGCACTTCGAAGGGTGCCCATAGAAGATACCGTGTGGTGAGCACAAGCACATATTTCAAGCTTCGCGCCATGAGATAAGACATACGAAGGTCCATACGTCGCAATATATGACTTAAACTGATAAATATATACAAGTGACACTAGAACCAATCGCAAATCATAAGGTTGTTTTAGGATTCCACAGACTCTTCATCGCAAACAACTTCGTGGATGCATTAAACCAAAAGGCGCGGACAGGGTTTGGGTCATACTGTAGCAGAACGGTTTAAAACTGTTTCATTGCTCCTCAAATTACATTTACTTGTTTAAGCACAAAAAAAAAGGGGGAAATTCATTGATCACTGTCTATGTGAAAGTTCTGGATCGTTGTGGGGTTCAGAGCTTAGTAGCGATAAATCAACAGAAAACCGCCTATAATACGTACGTTCACAGACAACGGGATCTAGTCGGTCCTTTCACCGACAGCCTTGTTTGCTTGCTACGAGAATGAGAACACTGTGCATAAGATCTGTATGGAGCTCGCAAATTCCAAAAGTATCTAGGTGCACCCACTAGACCTTCTTATTTATGCCTGGTTCTTAGTATCAAGAAAGGGTTGTAGCTGCATAAAACAGTTGAATTGGAAAATAACATGTCCGTGAACATAACAAAAGCATAAACATACTCAAACACAATATATATATATATATATATATATATTTATACATATACATACACATACACACACAAACATAAATGTATATTTATATATATACAAATAAATATTATATATATATATATATATATATATATATATATATATAAATATAAATATATATATTTATATATATATATTTAAATACACAAATATACTAATGTATAAATATATAAATATATATATATATATACAAACACAGAAACATAGAAACACACACACACACACAAAAATATATCTATATATATCTAGACACATACATCGCTACACACACACGCACACACACACATATATATATATATATATTTATATATCACAACACACATATATACATAAATACATACATAAACATA
>NW_014040492.1:159775-172023 GCF_001186125.1 Sphaeroforma arctica JP610 | reverse complement strand
TTAATTTATATATATATATATATACACTTGTATTTACAGTTGGTATGTAGAGCCAAGTTTATTCGTCCGATCCGGTATTCTTTTCTCTTTATAGAGCTGTGTTCCCAATATTTCTTGATATAATTACACGCGTCGTATTTTTTTAATCTGACGTCATACCGTATATACGTTCACCGATTTATTACTGTTGCAGTATCTACTCGATAACGTTTTCGTACATTGACACATTTATGTACTTGTTCCCTTCGCAGTGCTGCAACATGACCCTAACATGCTTTTTCGACCAACCGACGATGAAAAGATGACTGCTCGACCACTGAGTAAGGAAGAGAACGAGATCATGCCACAAGAATTGGCTGCTATCAAACTCGCGGAAGAGGGTAAGCTCGAAGAAGCGTATGCCGCACTCACCCAAGTTCTGGTGAAGGTGCCTACGTATGCATCGGCACACAACAACCGCGCACAAGTCTTGCGGCTGCTGAAGAAAGACGACGAGGCTTTGGAGGACTTGACGAAGGCGATTGAATTGTCAGAGGGAAAGGGGAAGGTGGCCGAGAATGTATGTTTATTCCACTTTTACCTTGAGGGTCTGTAGGCTCGAGTTTATCGTGGGTAGTGGTCTGTGCCAACGATATAGCTTTCATTTCATTCAGCAGGGTGCCTTGCGTTCTCCATATAGTGCGGTGTGTCGCAGTGGTCGTATGTCCCCACATCCAAGTCTTTAATATTGCGATAGACTAGAATCCGAATGTGCATTAATTAATTATAGAGTTTCATGAAGGCTAACTGAGACCTATGGTCACCCACGGTGTCTCCCATCGTATTGGTCTTTTAACACAAACATGCTTGTATCTTATTCACACAACCTTAGGCTTACTTCCAAAGAGCGGCTCTCTATAAATTTCGCAGGGACGAGGATAAAGCGCGTGACGATTTCCAGAAGGTACTGTTCGTAGTGTGTGTTTTGTTGGTTTGTGTTTGTGCTGCCGGGGCAACCGGCAAAGTGTACCACGTCTTGCTCGAATCTCTCAACGTGAACCCTGGTATTGGAGAGCTAGCATTGCTAGCACCATGCTTGGCGATCGCGAGAATCGTACATCTGAATTACGGGCTGCATATCGTCGTCGAGTTTCGAAGTAAATGTTATGCATATCAGTGTGACACGCGGCGTGATTTCGTATGCTTCAATATGGGGTTCGCAAGACTCACAGATAGTACTCCATTGTACATGCTAACGCAGGCAGCCGATCTGGGGAACATCCAGGCCAAAGAGGAACTTGTAGCACTCAACCCGTACGCACGGATGTGCAATCAAATGCTGGCAGAGGTTATGAACGACTTGGGGTCTCTAGAAGAGTCTAAGAAGGCTTCAGCGCCTTCCTCTGCCGAAACCAAGTAATAGTGTACGCCACTCTCTGGGAAGCATGTACACAATAATGCAAGTGTAACGGTGTGTGTATATGTTCATAAGGCTAAGTTGTTGGACACACACTAGCTGTGTGCAGCAACACGCTCGTTTGGGGTTCTGTCGCGTGTATAGTGCACGCTGAGGGGATTTATACAAGATCAGATTCGAAATCGGGTGAGAGTTCTCGCACAAACTAGAGGACACAGAACAATCGGATAGAGAGGTGCTTACCAACAATTGTTTAAGAAAACGAACTTGCTTCTGCAGGGTGCGTGGATTTGTGCATGGGGTACAGGATACCTCAAATACATAGATAATATTAGATGACGAACATACGTTAATAGGAAATAAAGCTGTGCTTCTGTATTGACTCGCAGTGTACGCTAAAATGTGGATTGAGGGTAAGTGTACATTGATAATGTTAGATGACGAACATACGTAAATAGGAAATAAAGCTGTTCTTCTGTATTGACTCGCAGTGTACGTTAAAATGTGGGTTGAGGGTAAGTGTACATAGATAATATTAGATGACGAACACACGTAAATAGGAAATAAAGCTGTTCTTCTGTATTGACTCGCAGTGTACGTTAAAATGTGGATTGAGGGTAAGTGTACATAGATAATATTAGATGACGAACATACGTAAATAGGAAATAAAGCTGTGCTTCTGTATTGTGACATGCAGTGTACGTTCAAATGTGAATTGAGGGTAAGTGCATGGTCTGAGGGATCGGAGTGTACAATTAGTATAGTATGCTTCTCGCACACATCTACATCATTGCTACGTAACACTACTAAGGGCGATTTTAGTAGATGACAGTACACCAATGTCTGTGTCGTTAGCGTTGCTCTCCTTACCACCGTCGCAGTGCCTATCATTCGATCAGACACACTTGGGCACATGAGACGGTGTTTAAACCCGTCTGTGCGTTAGCAGTTCTGTATCAGCGCATTCCAAATACTGCACATGACAACTAAACTGGTCGTATTGTTGGAACTTCACTGTGCATACCAAGTAGTAAATGGTTAACAATTTGCGATTAAATTATATTCGTACCTTGCGAGTGTAAGCCAGGTACAGAGTGTTTTTTAAATTTGCAGCATTGTTTATACTATATTCGTGCCAACTAATTGCTTCCACCATTTTTAGATTTATGATATTATAAGTATTCGTTTCTGGATTCCATACCACTTCGGTATTATATTTGCGGTGCTGATTACCAACTCTGCTATATTATTTGTACTTTATTTGTGCATCTCAATTGACTTTACTACGTGATATCTAAATTTTACAATATTAAATGTATTTTGTTCGTATACTCCACGTACTGAATTATTACTAGTGCTGAATACCAAACTTGTGGTAGTATTTGTACTGTTTGTGCATAGCACGCACATGCTTACTAATTTTGCGGTGAGCCCTGTCTGCTAGCCCTAAAAATTTAAAGACTAGGTGCATTAAGATATCTATAACTGAGAATGGCTAGGCCACGGAACAACATGCCCCACCCCAAAATGATCACGATGGACCAGTAGTGCAGGCTGGCATCGATCCCAAACGTATCAAAAACTTCCTGCAAGCGTAACCACCCAGTAGGAGTGGTAACCAAGATTTTGTGTTAACAAGGAGTTCTGAAATGGTTTATTCTAGAAGAACAAGTCAAGGAAGTGCAACGATTGGGCAAGGAAGGCGTCCTGAGTATACTCTCAACCCTAACACTTTGAAACATTTAAGACTAAACATAAATTTGTACACCCAATCGAACTTACTTTGCACCGAGTACATGCACACACACATACACACACGCATACGCACATCTTCACATATTTATGTGTCACACATACATGATTTGTATCTTCACAATAGAAGCCATTCAATACGCACATGAATGCATATTTTATATATCTACAGACAACCATGATTTATATCTTCACAATAGAGGTCGATCCATTCAATACGCGCACACACCTGGTTGGTTTGGAAGAACTCCTCACTAAGGTCTGCATCGGCGGGTAAAGTCCAATCCTTAAACACGGTGTAGCACAAGGCCTGCCAACCGTACCAGAAGTAACTCAGGTAACACGCCCAATTCAAATAGTCTGGCGATGCACCTGAGGGGTACAGGGACATGCGCAATTGACAGCGTTAGCATCGAGTGGATGGAACACAAAATAGGTTGGATTGAAAAGAAGATCATGTCTATTGTCGGGAATGAACACACACATGCAAGTGTGGCAATACAGAAGCTCTACAGTGAACAGTTGGAAAGGGCCAAGAGATAATTAAGAATCACAGCTAAGCATGAGCGGGTAGCACGCTCTGATGAGTGTATGCCTGTCTATTCCAAAACATGTCTCCATGCAGATAGAAACGGTCGCACGAACGACATTACAAACCCACCAAAGACAGCCGAATTGGCCCAGTCTGGACCAGGTTATTGTTGCATAGAAACAGGTAGACTTAGCGCAACACTTTAGTGGTTGTATATTCATACACCGGGCGCGATAGAGTGTGGTTATCTGTTATATAGGTATCTGCTGGCCATAGTCGAGGATATATTATATTTCATAGCAACTACCTGTATTCACAAGAAAGCCACAGAACACCAGGAACGCCGCGAGGACTGCGACAGTCAAGCCGTTCGCCTGTGCTGTATTCTGTGAGGTGGTGGTAAAAAGCGTAAGAAATACAAACGTGAATGCATATACATTACACTACACGCCAGAACGCTTCTGTTGTGAATTGTAATTGTACCGTTTGTATCGCTGGAGCGAGAGCAGGCACGCGCACAGATATGCTGGATCGTTTGACGGCGGGGGTTAAGTACACAACTTATCACCTTCCACACATTTAATTCTTCCTACGAAGCGGGTTGTACCGTGTGCGAGAAGCAGAAGCATACAATATCAATCGGAGAATGTATGTGTGTGTGGCTTTTCCGTAGATCTTGCACTGTGCATCCAGCTTATCCCATTGGCCCATTCACACATACCGCACACACGCCGGCGAGTAAGAACATGAGTCCTTCAGTCACCCACCACATCAGAATGACGATGAATGTGAAGTAGATCCACACCCCGATATCGCTCGAGTATCCCACCATCCAAAACTGTGGAGAGGAAGAAGGCAATGAAACGAGCTTAGGTAACGGACATGCCTGCTAGTTGAAACTAAGCTCTCTATATCGTCTTATATTCTAGTTAATACCTACGAATTGGGACTATGCTCTAGAATGCCTTATATTGTAGTTTATACCTATCGATACAACGAGGGAGAGGCGGGTGGCATATGTCTGTGTAGGCTTGTGTGCTGTGGTCAAATACACTCATCCAGAGAAAACAAATGCACATATCGCATTTGTTACGAGGTGGTACTGAAGCCAAGGAAGGTGCTCCTACGCTAGCATTCATTCATTGGCAGAGACACTCACTCAGGCATTATAGACACAGACTGATGATGTGTACCTGTATCGTGGCCAGAAGTGCAC
Organism: Sphaeroforma arctica JP610; assembly: GCF_001186125.1. Taxonomy (NCBI): domain Eukaryota; class Ichthyosporea; order Ichthyophonida; genus Sphaeroforma; species Sphaeroforma arctica. The sequence goes on along the minus strand of NW_014040492.1, from coordinate 167,127 downwards.
TCAGGATAAACCCTTCCACCAACATGGGGACCGAAATGCCCCAGAAGTAAGCTCCCGTGCTATAGAAGGCATCGGCACGATCACTTTTATAGATCGCTCGTTTGGGTTCGATAAGCATAGGCAGCTGAATACAATGGACAACGAGTAGGTTTAGCGTATAGATATGGTTCGAGATGGCCTGGGATTTATGTGGTGCAAAGTTTTGAGATGATTGTTTCACCATAAAGAGATAGATTCAATGAAGTTATTGTTGATATGATAGCATTTTGATGACAAAAAGATAAGTATTCCCACAGACAGGCTTGCCTTTGTCCACGTACCAGTAAGACCGACTACACCATACACCAGTGTAAGGCCAAGTCTGCTGAAATTCACTGCATCTAGCTGAATCATCAGCACAGGTCAGGGCCCTGTCTGAGGGAAACCAAACTACACTGTACATAAAAGCCTATCTACAACAACATGGTATTTATTCTTCATTTCAGCATATATGCACACAACTTAAAAACAAATATGTGTGCGCGAACCGTACCGCTTTTTGTGTGCAATTCTAGTGAGTGGTGTACTACTATGTGCGTATATACCAGTCCGTTTAAAACGCCCAAGCGAGCACATTGACAATGCACTCTGTATCGTTTTATGTGTTGCGCATGCGTCTCCAGGACTGGGCCTGGCTGACCAAACACTAAAACCCTAAAACAATCAAACCACTTATTAAACAGCAAGATGCGTACGAGCGGATAATATGAAGCGCATTCCACACATATCTATCTACACGCACAGGGGACACACGGAGAGACGCGGGCATACTTGGTCAAGCGTAAAGATCCCTGCAAACGCCATTATGGTGAAAATACCAGCCAGATAGCGCAGCGCTTCACCGGCGATGAAGTAGGTCCCCCGAAGGAAAATCAGGCCTGTGAGAGTTGAGTTTGAGAAGTGTGAGAGGAGTTGTATCTCGATGTATCATAAATTAAACGTGATAGATACGCCATAAGGAATGGGATGCCAGGCAGGGGCAGAGGCGATGCTCGCAGGTGGTGCTTGTGGCTACTGTGTGGGCCTCACTCAGTCGAAGAAGATGGACAAGCGATTGTGGATTGCATTTGGCGATTGGAGGTTGGTTGATGCACGGCGAGAATGCGAGGGACAATAGAGGAGATCAGTTTATTCCTTAGATGCAACGGACCACCAGGGTGCCAAAGAAGAGTGCCTTAAACACGCACAGTATTCAGTACAGTACACAAGCGGGTGGGATCAAGCGTGTGCTAACCAAACATAAATAGCGGAGATCAATTTATTCCTTAGATGCAACGGACCGCCAGGGTGCCAAGGAAGAGTGCCTTAAACACGCATGGTATTCAGTACAGTACACAAGCGGGTGCGATCAAGCGTGTGATAACCAAACATAAAACCCCGCTACAGACCAGATGCCTGTCGCGCAGTGTCGTAAATATAAGTACTGTGTGTACGATGCACACTTGACCTCCAATCGAGCCGAGGGTTGGTTGTAAAGCGCAACGGTATGAACATACCAAGCAAAGCGCCCGCTACACAGAAAGTCACTAGCCGTCGAACGATATCAGGCCAATTCCTCATGCGAAGGGTAGTTGCCTGTCTGATAATAGTCCTGGACAAATACATAGGGTTGGGCGGCAACTTTCAGTAGAACCAATATTGGGATACTTGTAGAATCTACGTAAACACGAAGTCTGATAGAATCAATAGACGGCAACTCCGAAGGCTAGCGATAGGTAGCTCACGTGTTCGATTATAGTCTAGGCCGAAAGTATATACTACAAGGGCAGTGACTTTTAAAACAGAGTTGTCGCAAAAGCACAAACATAGTAAGCCGACACGATTGACATCCATTCGAGGTCACTACAATTACATTCCGAAGCCGTGTGATATATGTGTTAAAAATAAGCATACTTCCACTGGAAGTACCATCCACGGTTGTACCGGCTGTTTATATCACTGACAGTTCCGGTGGCTCCCAGCTGCGTAATCAGTTCCGCCGCATTCGTCCCTACCTTCACTCGGTCGACCTTTGCCCGTGTGCGACCTTTAATGTGTTCATTGTACGACGCGACGATATTACTCACATTCTGCGGTAGGCGAACATAGGCACACAGGTATGAGTATCAAAGCGGGTGTGTACGTAAAGAGTGCTGGTGTCGTGTGCAAGTATGAATTTCTTGCGAAAGGGACCCTTGTAAAAGTTACTTACTAAACGACTCCGGGCGACTACTTGTGCGTACTCTGACGCTATTCAGAGTGAGAGTACACATGTATTTGTTGTATAAAACAAATCATGAACAATGAGTCCACGGCTGTTCAGAATGACGTATGCAAAACTAACGGCTGGCCATTCAATGCAACAAGCCGTGCACTGGGGGTCGCTGGTACTTACCAATACCACCCCTTTGTATTGAGACGGCAGAGGGTGCGCCATACAAACCGAACAACTAGAACTCTGAAAAGCATTCACGAGAAAGCTAGTCGCTTGATAGGTACTTGCTTAACTAGGCATTTGTTCACCACACGATTCAAGACGTATACGTAGGCCAAGACATAGGTCCTGACATGATGTACGCATTCATCTCTGAAACATGCAAACACACCTCATCATTCTCCGATGAGATGCCTCGGGTGACTATATCGAGGTAGTAGTCTGCCGCATTCTCGTTTGGAGGTACCATGTATCCCAGCCTATCGAAGTACATCTGAAAGTGGAGATGTCACAGGTGGGGAACACCGCAAGAGCGACCGTTGAGCACCCAGTTAACTGGATAGCGTGCTCGGTTGAGCAGTTTTCATGTTCCCAATCAGCATACACAGTAGAGACAACTGGGTACTAAGGGTCCTATTCGCACTAGAGGGTAGGCATGATAGTATCACATGTAAGATATAGGACTTGCAATTCACCCATACAATCAAAATAACGGCTACTTTTCTTTTTGGAGAATAAGAAGGACGAATTGGAGTTCAAACGTACGCCTGGGTGAGATATTGACCGATCTGTTTGGAGAATAAGGAGGCCGAATTGGAGTTCAAACAAGCGCCTGGGTGAGATATTGTCAGATTGTCAAACAGCTGAAAACGTGTACGCACAGAGCAACCATGCAAGCTAATTTCAACATCAGGCAAATATGCACAGCACCTTACCCCTAAATTCCTCACTGGCCCGTTAAAAGCCATTTTACCACCGGTACTCAGTAACACCAGCTCATCGAACATCTGGAACACACTGTATCTCGGTTGGTGTATGACACACATGATCAGCGTCTTCTCCTGGTTAGCGATATTGCGCAGACACCCTACAACTGTGTGCGCATCGGTAGCCGACAAGCCACTAGTGGGCTCATCCAGGAATATGATCATAGGGTTGGAGATTAGGCCTTTGCCTGGAGGTGAGACATAAGAAGTAGAAGATATATAAGACGATCAAGGTATATAAGAAGTATGTATATAATAAGAAGGCGTAGTTGAGTATAAGCGACCCGAGTGAGCAGTATTGATGTTGTTTATTACAGGTTCAATTGAGAGAGATTTATACAAGGGCATTGGCTGGCTGGGTATAGACAAGTACACACAATCAGAAGGCCTATCAGTGGTGTTGTACCCGTGTATGTTGGGGCTGTTGTATATCAATTATAACTCGTACTTGGCAAAGCATCGCCCAATCAGGAGCTACACCTGGGGTGAGAATTGGGTTCAAGCTTTGACGGCATACGCAAGCGCTGTATCTTTACTTATGTGCGAGAGTGGGCCTTCCGAGAGAGACCCTACGGATTGCATGACGGGTACAAAAGCGCATCGTATGTCCACACTACCACATACCCGACGAATACACACATATACATATACATACACACACACCTATGCTCACTCGGCGTTTCTGGCCACCACTGATCCCGCGTGTTTGGTCGTCCCCAATGAGAGAGTCCAAAACGCTTTCCAGCTGCAGATTCTTGGCCAACCAGTCGATCCTGTCCTCCACACCCTGTGGTGACAACCTCGTCTTCATTTTAATGTAAAACCTGAAGCATTCGCGCACCGTGATTTGGCCCTAGAACATTGAAACGAGAAGGCGAACCATTGATCACGGATTGATACTCTACACACATACAAGTATATACAAGTCAGTGTTTGCACATGAGTGCGATAGGCTGTACCCTAGAGTATGTACACAGAGGTTTCCACCGACCAATTGCACGACAAACCCCTATCGAAAAGTTGGCAATGGTGTCACCCTTGGCCTAGCATTGGAAGAGTGATGAGTCAGTTTTTTTTCCTTTAAGTCGATAATTAAGCAGAGACGAAGTTCACGTCCAACGTAATTTCAGAATTGCGCACTCAATCTAGACGAATAGACACCCGCCACCGCACATATGCAAGCACGCCCTTCCCTACCTATAAGACACCCAACACCGCACATATGTAAGCACGCCCTTCCCTACCTATAAGACACCCATCACCACACATATGCAAGTACGCCCTTCCCTACCTATAATACACCTACCACCACACATATGCAAGCACGCCCTTCCCTTCCTATAAGACACCCACCACCGCACATATGCAAGCACGCCCTTCCTCCTATAAGACACCCACCACCGCACATATGCAAGCACGCCCTTCCCTACCTAGCACGCCCTTCCCTACCTATTAGACACACACCACCGCACATATGTAAGCACGCCCTTCCCTACCTATAAGACACCCACCACCGCACATATGCAAGCACGCCCTTCCCTACCTGTTAGACACCCATCACCACACATAAGCAAGCACGCCCTTCCCTACCTCGAGTAAGTCAGACTGCGGCACATAGGCTGTGTATTTTGGGAACAAGGATGTGTCTCGCGGGTGACCGTTGATGAGGAACTCTCCCGTGTATCCCTGGGTCTTCTTAGCCGCCAACATAGTCAGCAGGGTTGTCTTACCACCTGCAAGAAGAGTCGCCAGGCATTCGGATTGCATAAGCAAGCCTAATAGTTTGTTGTCCATGCATTGGGCCCACAGACGCACACTCGGGTCGAATAATACACACGCCATCTAACCCTGAGGGGTTGCATGCACTCGCGCAAGCCCAGTCTGGGCTTTGGGAGACTACACACGACCACAAACCGCTCGGCCGCGGATCAGAAACCTTGTTTGCATCGACAGCGGATATATACAATACGATAGGTGCAGCCCGAAGGTCCTGCTTACGAAGTGGCATACAGGTTTGTGCATAAATTTCTAAGGCGAGTGCTTAAACAAACCGGCTTTCTTACAAACAGCATTACGTTGATAAGAAAAGATCAACGTATATGTATCTTCTAGCAGGGTCTGTGTGCGGTATGACACTTACTTCCACTGGGACCCATTATAGCCACCACTTCTCCGCCGCGGAAGGAACCATCTAGTGGTTCTAGCAGCACTTTATCCTGTAGGTACGTTGAGAGTCGTTGTGAGCATACATTCGGCACTTACCTATGTGCACACGTGCTCTAACCACCTTATCATTCCTGGGAAGCATGGAACCACAATCGTAATGGATTGACATGCATTTATATCAAAACACACAGATAAAGATAAACGGGTTGAAGTGCCTGAGAGCCTTTACACGCGCACTGTAAGCCAGCCACTCACAGGAGCCCTCCGCACAAACACAGTATACGTGCATGAACGTACCTTGACACTAAACGAAACATCCTTGAACGAGTAGTCGATGCCTTCAGATGCCATATCCGCCTCGGTTCGTAGAGGATCAAGGGGACCAGGCAAGATGCGCGACCATGTCTGCGACAAAGAATTAAGCCGGCGATCACTTCTACGAGTTTCATGGCGTGCAAGCTGCGGTAAATTGCCCAGCGTGTCTTGAGAGCCTGAGAGTTGGCCATGCATGTGGTATGCAAGTGAATGATGAATACAAGGGTGGATGTAGAGATGGTCTATAGCTTGAATGTCTGCCAAAGTGTGAGAGGTGACACACGATTGCGTTTGTACTTAAAGATGCAATGCGACTCTGTGTCAAGAACAGGGTCATTCATGATGTTGGAGTTGCCGGGGCGTGTACGCTGCTTGCTGCTGGTTTTGGGGATTGCAACGTCGGATAGCAGCTGACTGCCACATCGATTCAATCCAATAAGTAATCAACCACATTTGCACAGAGTCTAATGACGTACGGTCTCATTCCCAATGGATCTGAGCCTAAGCGTCGCGGTGATACGAATGACACGATAATATGCCGACGCTAATTGTGACACAGCACAGAAAACTATAGACATAATCGGTTTTCATCCCCTGGCAAGCAACCTTGAGCTACTACAACCATACCGATGTGTTGAACGTGGCTTTAAACAAGCCAAGCAGCACCCGCTTATCTGCATCAGCGTTACATACAAAGATTGACTATGGGTGGAGATATATCCTGGATATACATCCTCGTGCAGTCTTCGGGAGAATCATCTGTGCAACTACAGCCGTAACTTGAAGCAATATGAGCTAAGCGTACAATACACAACAGCTTGTGACGTCGTATAGCCAGCGTAGGCCATACAGCTTGTATACATCCATGCCATGTCGCATCAAAAGATATCTACCCTGATAAGTAGCCCCAACCTTGCGCATACACTACACAACAATGTTTTGTTCGGATATTGTAAAGCTTGAACCCCACAGATCCCATAGATATACATAAACGTCAACCGATTTCTCACCCGGAAAGTCCTCTTCGAATGCCTGTCCAAACTGCAGTTGGTCGCCTTCATCGTCGATCGCAGCCGGGGCTACAGCAGAAACCCAGTGTTCGGTTTCAGGGCTTACAAACTGCGGCCTCGACTCAGAGGATAATTCTTCCTGCTGTGACATTTCTATTGGGATATGATGCTGACCAACACATTTAATTGGCAATCAGTGACAAAGGTATGTGGTTGCCTTGACGATGACAGAAAACTGCATTTGCTGATTATAGTACCAGTAATGGGCAAAAATGAACTACAAAGATGCTACAAAGATGCTACTTTACTCAAATGACCCACAATACATAGTGAGGTTGCGTATAACACGGGCAGATCGACGACAAAGTATAGGCATATAAGAGGTTCGGATTTGATATACAGATATGCACATTTCCAGTTAATCTATAAATAAATTCAAACTCATAAAGTGGTACCATTGTGCGCGTATAGGTAAGCATCACTACAGGAAAATAAACTTTTACATCATCAGCGAAATACGGCAGTAAAAAACACATCTGCAAATAGAATCGAATATATCAAATGTGCAATTATTCTCTCTGGATTTAGACAACAACTAAAAACAAGTCTACGTTAATATCAAGTAGCTAACTTATATTATAT
>NW_014040492.1:156996-158719 GCF_001186125.1 Sphaeroforma arctica JP610 | reverse complement strand
ACATGTATATATGCATATATCTACATATATATATACATATATACATACACACACACACACAAATATATATATATATATATATATATATACTGTATGTATTTTCAAGGTGAGACGAGACAGCTTGAGAAGAAACAGCTTCTGAATGACGTCAAGGACATTGGAATACCTTGTTTTCGGCCATAATTGCTTATTCACGGAAGAGTAATAGCTTCGTACGACAATTTAATAGCTACACTTCCTTTCGCTTCCGAAACTAATGTGCCTCGGCTTTGATAGAATGTTGTTCTATGTACGAGAGCCGTATAGAGGGTGTTTGGTTTGTCTGTGTTTTATATCAGAGGGCAATGGTTCTGTGAATATTTTCGTTTTTTTTAAAGTGTACAATCACTCAATCAGTAAATATCTAAATATGTACAAATATGTATTCATGTTTATTGTGGTTTTGATTTGCTGTACAAAATAAAAAAATGAACAAATCAAAAAAAATAGTTTAAAAAAAGAAATGACGCTGAACTCTGAAACCCTAAGGTTGTTTGTTTTTTGTTCTCGTTTTTAGATAAAACAACAAAAAAGCAAAAAAAACAAAATTTAGTTGTGTCTTAATAATTTTTTTAAAATATGGAGTGAGCTCGAGGAGTGAGGAAGTGAGGACTGAAGACTCATCACTTCACACAATCACACACACAGGCACTCAGGCTAACCTCAAACCGATTTCCGTTAAACTTTTACAAATTGAATAGATATACGTTTACGTTCAACTCTTATTTCATATGCAGTCCTTTGTATGCTCATAGGTGCAGCTTTCGGGTCTAAAGATTTAAGTGTATACCCTGTTCACTGTACGAACCAGTTCTAAAAAAGAAGTTAGGTAAACCCTTGTGATTACATCATATCCGCTATAACGTTTTTATATCGAATAAATAAGCGTTTACGTTCAACTTCTATCCCGTACCCCCATAACGTTGTGAGCTTAGCTGACTCAGGTCTCAGGGTCTCTCAGCCTCTCAGGGCAGACTCAGGCACAGGGGGGGTGAGCCGGTGAGGGGACTCAGGTCTCAGGGCCCAGGGGAGGGGTCCGAGAGGGGAGACCGGGAGTCGGGAGAGTGTCAGTCACTCAGTCTGTCAGACAGTCAGACACTCTGAATCAGAGCGGCAGAGCCTCGGAGTCTCAGACTCTCAGACAGAGTGACAACTGACCACATTGATTGGGACATTATATTTTGTTGAAAAAACCAAAACAAAATACATACTCCACTGCACAAAGATTCATTAAAAATAAATACAAATGAAACAATATATACCCGTCAACCCATGTCCCAACTCCCCATGTCCCATATGTATTTACATCACCAAAACGTGTATTTGTTTTTTTATATAAAAACATAATCATATTTTGATATTACATAGCCTTCTTCCGGGGCTTCTCTTCTTGCAAAAATATGCATATTTACAGTGAAAACTGAAAGCTGAAAACGCGTCAAAACAATGAAAACAATCAAAACATAACCTTCCGAAAAAGAAAAGAAAAAGAACAGCCAATGTCAATGACCTAAAATGTAAATATTTACTTTTCCGGCGTTTTGGCGCTCTGATCAAAGATCGATAACAAATGGTTAAAAAAAAGTTTCCATTTATTTTATAGGCGATAAATAGAGCTTTCAAATGAAATATGAAGGCTATGAAAAACAGAAAATTGTCGAATTCAGAGAGGGCTAAGATTACA
>NW_014040492.1:150799-153872 GCF_001186125.1 Sphaeroforma arctica JP610 | reverse complement strand
GTATTCTTTGAGCCTCGAATACAATTCACTGGACAGCTTGTTTATCATACGCAGGAGCTCAGGACCTGTACAATCATGAAGTGTCTCGAGTCCTTTGAAGATATCGGAAGCAAAAATGAACTTAGAAGATACCCTGATGATAGTCCAGTGTTATTTCTATCATCCGCAATACAAATATACCATCACGCGATCGATATCCCAGATTGAAATGTCCAGTTGCAATCCCGTATATCTTGATCAAGCAGATTTGGGTGATGATGCTCTTAGTAGTCCATCATCAGAATATTACGCGGCTGGAAAAGTACGGGACAACAGCACGAATAACGAGGTGCGTATATCTTTGACATCGTATACTTCTGTTTATAGAGGTACAGCCTAGATGAAGGGATATCCCCATTCGAATTCAAATTCATTACTACCATGACTAAGTTGGATGGCATTTAAATTGAAAACATTCAATAGAAGGCGTAGATGAGTTTTTAGAGTGAATGCAAAATGCATACGGTGCAACCTTCAAAAATTTACTATCAAATTCTGGCGAGGCAGTGCAGTTTGCCACGGATCTATATGAAAACATATCATTCGTAGATTGTTCAGGTCTAGTAGAGCTGGACGAATAACTTACTCATACCTGCTTCTTTCACAACTTTTATTATGCATTCGATTTCAATGCAGAAGCTGGAAAGCACCATAGGCAAAGACAATAACAGCGCCATGACTAATTCGCACAATACATCGGAGACGAAAGCAGAACGCAAGAACCAACGCAAGTCACTTTTGGCCTCCTTGAAATACTCATGGATATTGGCAGGAGTGGTATATCCTATACTGTTAGGCCTGTGTCTAACATTCTATTATCTGATGTATGACCAGCTGGCTTCGATGGCAGAATTTCAGCTGGCAGCCATCGCTGATCCCCAGGGGAAGAAAGACAAGGTCTTTGCATATGCATGTTTCGTATTCACTGGCACGCTGTTGTTTGGCCTTGTGCTTATACTATTCTTCTACATTTTCTGGGACGAGCCTGAAGTTCGGTCCCGGCATCACGGCTTTATCAGTCATTTCTGTGGATCGGTTGTTTATACGTGCGTACTTGGCCCGATAAGCGCAGCCATATTTTTGGAACAGAGCTCCATCAAGGCAGTAGACATCACTGTGTCTGGGGGAATCCCGATTATCACTAAATCGCAGGTTTACAGTAGCCTAGTTGTCTGGTCGACGGTACTGTATTACTTCGGATTTGGAATGATCTTCTCTGCGGTTATCAATCGCATGCGATTCATGTATCTGATATTCCACAAGCGACAAAGCCAACCTGAATATTGGACGGGTGTAGTGCAACACGTATTGTTCTTCAGCGCAACCGTGACACCGTCCACGCTTGTGTGTTACTATGCAGATGTAGAGTGTACAGACGCACAAAGTGCTTCGGGCCCGATAGTTTTTGGTGCAACACTCGCTATCGAATACTCTTTCTACCTCTTCCACACTAGATACGCCCATATGTACTTTGTGGATTGGTATGGCAATTTACGCTGCTTTATCATCTGCGAGTTTGGCTTTTGGAGTCCAGTCGTCTACGGTCTGATAACCGGAGATGCATGGCGGGTTGCTTCTGCAACTTGGCTGGTTGGCTGCTTCATGGCCTGGTTGTTTGGCATTGATAATTTCCTTTTTATAATTGTGAAAGTACTCGCCCGAGCGCTCTGCCGAGACGACATACTGGAGAATATCGATTTACAGGGCGCCTACTTCAGAGCGCATGAAAATGCGAAGGAACTCCTGGCTCTGCTGAGTTTGGAGAAAACTGTATGTACAATGTATAATACTGTACACCCCAAAAACTGTATGTGTGTTTCATTTAACATCATATGTCGAGTCTAATTATATATTATATATCTATGCTCCGCTCTGCAGCAAGCGGAAATATCCTTTTCATACAGTAAGCTCGTCTTTAACCTGCCCCATTTTACTATTGCAATTACAGAGAGAGATGTTCCTACGGTACGCAGAAGGACGCCACTGCGAGGAACAAGTAGAATTCCTAATCGATGTTCAGGCGTGCTCACTTGCGAAGGATAGTGAGAACCAAACCATAGAGGAGAAAGTGGTACTCATCGCCAATAGATATGTACGACCGGACAGCGAGAAGGAGATTAATTTGCCACAGGTGGTGCGCGATAAACTCCTACGTAAAATCGAGGAGAAGGATTACCTGGACGTAGCGACGCTTTTCGAAGAAGCATTTCACGAAATAGCCACGATGATTAGCCGCAATCTGATATTGAACTTTGTAAAAAGTCCCGAATATTTGGAGTATGCAGAGAAGGCAACGGAAAACCAGAGAATTCAAAAAGTTCTGGAAGACAAAGGCATGATGGCCTCTCGTGGTCCTGATCACAGAGTAGAGCTTACCGAAAGGGGAATCAGGCGAGGGTCGTCATTCAGCCATGTGCGATCAATGAGCATTGTCTGATGTATAAACTAACTGTACATATGTGATGTACAACTAGATCACATCACAACCACAACTCCATAAACATTATGCCGACATAACATTGTGCCGACATTGTAAATACTCCTTTAGCATCTGGCAGATGTACTTTGCTTAAAATAAATAATATGCAAACATATTTCTACAAAACAAAAAGTACTTTTAAAATGTCTGCTGTAAAAATATTAGGTCTCTATGCTGTATTCGCAATAAATATATACATATATATATATATACATACATACATACATATATATATATACATACATACATACATACATACATACATACATACATACATATATACATACAAAAATACATATTTATATATATAGATATATATATATATATATATATGTATATATACATACATAAATACATACTTACATACGTAGATACATTCATAGATACATAGATACATAGATACCTACATACATACATACATATATATATATATATATATAATTTTACATGTATTGATATATGTATATATTTATAAATAGTTATATAAATATCAATACAATTACAAATGCAAATAGACGCACATACATACATACATACGTACATACATATATACAG
>NW_014040492.1:147010-149297 GCF_001186125.1 Sphaeroforma arctica JP610 | reverse complement strand
TAAATTATAGCTGTGTAGTAGACAGCAATTGTTATAAGTGACACTCCCTAGTACTGATATACTAGATTCGATTTATCTTGCACCAAACCCACGCATAAGGGATACGGAAACGGTGTCGGTGACGAAATCAATGTGTAGAATCATACCTTTAATCAATACAATGACTACATATTGCCCATCATGATTCTCATTCTCCTCTGTTAATGCCTCGGATAGATGCCTCGGCTAGATTTTCATTCTCCTCTGTCAATGCCTCGGATAGGTCAAACTTCGCGATCTTGTACAATTCAGAATTCTGGTGGTTTCGCCCTCTATTACTTTTATGTATAAAATATTTATGTAGCCCATCAGAACTTCAAATTGTATTTATTTTTTATAGTATGCGCCAGAGAGTGAGCTGTCTGACAGAACATGCATATCGAAGCCACAGTAGATCTTCCCATTTCTGCTAGTCTGTTCTGGACGATACGGAATAGAGAAGACTATCTTGCCATCGAATGCAAGTACCTTAAAAATGCGTCAAAAGTATGCACTTCAGAGGATCGTGATACGGACGGTAGGGTAACTGCTCAGCATCTAGCAACTAAACCTGACCTATCCATCGTACCACCGTTTCTACTAAAGATGCTCCCGGGTGATGACGGCTTAGTGTTTTATGATGATCTCGAATTCTGCTTCGATGATGAAACAACACCCTACGCGTTTATAGCACGTACAACACCGTCGGTTTTTAACGAGAAAGCGAAGATTAAAGGTTATGTGAGGGTCATTCCCTCGGCGGACGGATTAAGCTGCACGCAGTCAGTGAGCATGGACGCCAAGGTATCGCAGTGGGGTGTAGGCGGCATAGTAGAGACGTTAGTTGCCAAAGGCATACAAGATGCGTATCATATCATGCCTGACATGGTCAGGGAGTGGCAAAAGACGCAGGCGCAAATAGAAACAGAAACACCAGAAACCTCACCACAACCAGCAGCCAAGCGAGCCAAATCAGAAGTGCGTATGAGGATCCCCAAACCAGCCACCTTGACAGAAAGACGCAAAGCTACAAGTATTGTACTGGACGATATAGGGCTGCACTATTCCACCGACCTCCTACACTTTGCCAAACCAGTACTGGATGCAGTACCGTCTAGTAGACCCGTGTCACCTTCGCCATCGAATACGTTGGTCGAGGGGGATGAGCTCAAGGATACACACTTTCCAAGGCACAAGAACATCCCAAGTGACTTTCTTTCTAGTAGTACTATTATGAGCGAAAGAAATGTAGTACCTTCTATGCACAAGTTGGATGACGCGGAGCAGGGCTACCTCGGCAACTATAGTTTTATATTTCAAAGTACAACACTAGTACCAGTAAATGACATGACTGACGGGGATAATTCGGCAGTAAGATCAACCGAAGTGCAACGTGTACACAGTGGTCGCTCAACAATTACTGGTCCATTGATAGTGATATGCCGAATTTATATCTTGTATTACTTGTTCAGTATTGGACAAATGTTAGGAATCGGCAATTGAAGTATCTACGATAATGTGTATATACCTTAGCACTCGTTTGAAAATGGTCTTTGTTTAGTACTGTACAGAATATCCGATTATTTTGAAGCATACCATTACTGCAAATATTAAAAGACGAAAATTTCGGTAAACGAGATATGCATATTTATCGCCTGCCAGTGTAATAAGTATATAATAAATATATATTTACATGTATATGTATATATCTATATATATATATATAAATATATATATTTAAATATATTTATATATATATATAAACATATATATATATATATATACATATATATAGATACATATTATATATATATATATGTATATATGTATATATACGCAGAGAAATGTAAACATTTTATTGCGAAGTGTGCAGACTGCGCAGGGACTGGAGGTTACCACAAACACATGTGTGAGGTGCAACCGAAGGTAGAAGTTAAGAGACAATCTTACCGAAACTTGTCACTGAAACAAAAGAATGTACCGCAAAATGAGCGCGTCTTTCTAGATGTGCGAGTTAATGGGCATGAAATACAAGCGTTGTCGGATCCGGGGTCGCAGATTTCATGTATATCATCGAGATTCTGTAAGATAACTGATATAACTCGTAAATCAAAACCTACTATGTTAAATTAGCTGACGAAAGGGAGATTACGTGTCGAAACATGGCCTATATATATATATACAGACATACATATATATATATATATATATATATATATATATATATATATATATATATATATATATATATATATATATATATATATAT
>NW_014040492.1:138559-146396 GCF_001186125.1 Sphaeroforma arctica JP610 | reverse complement strand
TATATAGATTTAATTTATAAATATATATGTATTTATATATACATCCATACATTCATACATATATATATACGTATACACATACACATACATATATACACGTAAATATATACACAAACATATATATATATATATATATATATATATATTCGTATACATATATCCATACATACAAACATACATTTATAATCATGTATAGGTATTATAGAATATACATGTAAGCCAATATATTTGCAATACAATAATACACGTGTATAGCAAAGTAGGTCAATCGCGAGACTTCCCCCCTCGGTCCTTTCCATCCGTTAATTACCAACATCGGAATTAGTTTTCTGTGCAGAAGATATCTAAATTCAAAAAAGGGTGTGTAAAACGGAAGTTTTGTTTCAATATAGACATAGCATTGACGTAGCTTTTTATTTGTCTTTTTCGAAGCCAAGTATTTAGCTACTAGTGGTAGTTGAAATATTAAGAAAGAACTCAGACTTTCGCAAGCGAGGTCGTGCACCCTGAATAATTGAAATAGTGGGGCTAGAGAGAGTACTATAGTGAAACAGAGCCTTTAACTTTAAAGTATGAGGTACGTATGCATGTAAACCAGAAATTCCACTTGTGGCAGTGGAGTGAGTGGACTGTGGACAGTGACGTGAGTGGACTGTGGACAGTGAAGTGAGTGGACTGTGGACAGTGAAGTGAGTGGACTGGGGACAGTGGACAGTGATGGTATATACATCAAGCATTGTTCCATAAAATCAACAATCCAAATAAAAACTTTTTGTATTTTGTACCTCACACCAGTGACGCCACACAGCATATAAATAAACAAGCACTGTTTTTCGGATTAGAGTGCTTCCCCAGACTACAGACTTGAACGGTGAACCCCCAGGCCCCAGGGCCCAGAGACCAGAGTTGAGGAGCCGAGAGGCAGAGAAGGCCGGATAAAAATAGTCTGCTCGAACTTCGAAGTCTGAAGAGCCTCGAACTTTGTAGAAACAGGTCTCAGGAGTCAGGATTCACGGTCTCACGCACGGCCCACGGGAGTTGAAAGCTAACAAACGTTTTACGTTTAAATATAGCGTATAAAATTCAAACTGCACCGTTCACGTTTATGGTCAACGTTTACGCCTCTTTAGTCCTGTATGTTTTGAATAGGGTGCAATATTTAAGTTTTGTTTTTAAAAAGGTGCAATATAGCACAACTATTTTGACATATAGTCCGAAAGGTTGTAGAGTAGATATTTCTACCACTTGCTCCGGTTTCCCTCACTAATTCCTTTAAACGTTTCAATATTAAAACGTTTATTCGCTTAACATTCAACGTATACGCTTGGAAGTGCACACCTTGTTTATTTCGATGTTTTTGAAAGCGAGTGTCACTTTTGACATCATTTTGGCAACCATCAAAGCCATCCGTCATGTGATAACAAGGACGAGGTATGCCCAGTATGCATACAAACTATAACCAACTCTGTATGCCTATAACCAATTAGCCTTTAAAACATAACACAGGAACAAAACGAATTGCACTCCTTCACACAGTTCGTGGTCAACGCATTCACTCGCATTACACACTGAAATCATGGTGCTTTCTACAGCAATCACAAAGCTATTCGGCATCCGAGCTCCGATCATCCAGGTACGCCATTCTTAACACACGTACGTATACTTGCTTGATTTGTTTCCTTTAAAGGTGCTGAGAGTACAGTTTAATTTTGTGTCTTTGTATCACTACACGACAACACTAACAGCTGATATGGTCGCCGTTATTAGTTGTATCTGTTCGTACGATCCTTTCAATGGGATAATCTGCCATAAGGACCTTCTCTCCACATTGTACAATTAGTGTCCACCACTTTGCATCAGTAGATATAGCACTTCTGTATTGGTTGTGTATAATATATGGCCATTTTCAGTTTCATATTATTATACCCTTTCCATCACATTAGCAGATAGACCACTACTGTATAGACTCTAAATAAAGGAAGCTTCTACTATTTCTAAATATTCTCGCAGGTAGCGAGATGCAATGAGGATACACCATATATCGCATTTGCAGTGAGAATACACCTTTTATATATTTAAACCACATAGGTACATATAGAAAACATAGATATAGGTTTTTTTGATATATGTAGTAAACACCTTAAAAATAGGTCACATACCTTTGACAAACAGTGAAGTGGGCGTCAATATATGTGCAGTGTTAAATAGGTGTCAACACATACGCAAACCTAGCTGACGTCCCTGATATACCGCAACAGTAGGTTGGTAGGAGTCAACAGCTGAAAATGGTCACACTCACTGAAAGAGAGTTAAATGGGTGGGGATGTATATGATGTGTAAGCAGTCATTGGTCACGAACGGTCACGAAGAATTAAATACGTGACAAAACATATGAACATCGACATGATGTTGTGTATGTTTATATGTCGCTAGCCCATGCATATACATGAAGTATGAGCTGACTTTGGTCACAGAATGTGGTATTGGATCATACGAGAGCACAGGCTATATATTCTTATCGAGTGCGATGTGCTGAAATCGTTGCGGATGTACACCTAGTATTTATCATGTCTCAATCTGTGTATACCACGTGCCAGGCAGCTTGATAGAGGTGTAGTAGTGGTGAATACTCTTGTCACAAGTGAAGGGCTTATGACTCCGCACATACAATCAAGGCGCAGTTGTCAATAGTGACAGCTTTTCGCTTGATCTGCTGGTACTGTTCTGTTATAAACAGCGCATTGTGTACTTGATCGTTGCACATTGAGCCTATATTTAAAATAGGGCTAAATGTATTTTGTGCACCAAAATCCATGGCTCTTCACCGACATATGCACGATAATTTTCACTTCACGTACGCTGATGTGTAGCAAGTTGTACTCTTAAATATAACGCATCTGTAGGGTGGCATTCCCATTCTCCTTTGGAATGTCTACATCTGTATCAATATGCCTACACTCCCACGGACATTTGCAAACAGTGTCGTTGTTGTGCCCCTGAGCCTATTACTTTTCGTTTGCGGATTGCTCCTCACTATAACATGCGTTTACATAACTTTGACTGTGTCTGGGGTGCGTAGAATACTCTGTTGTCCCCCTATTGATTTGTAGTGTCATGGCTTATATCAGATGCACGCACAGTCGGTCGATGTGCAGCGGTGTTCAGAAGTGTATGCTGACTACTGTATCTATGTGCATGTTGGTGGGTTATGCTGGGGACACCCTCGTAGCGATGGGTGTACGCTGGATCTGATGCACACCCTGTATGTGGTAGTGTGCGCTCTGGTTTGTTTATGTGCAGAGCATAGACTAGTCTATATTATAAGGCGCAGCATATGCATGTGTAGGTATATGTACACTTTGTTCTATACTCGTATCTGATGAGTGCTCTCAAGTCAATGCATTTATATGTGAATTTCATCCACATTATCACATACATGCCCCAATATTCTGGTTTTTAAACGATACTCTCTGGCGCCTCACATACCTGTAGGGAGGTATGTACACTATCAACTGGCTTAATCCTGTTTTCTAAACGCTACTTTTTGGTATCACTTATTATTTGTAGGGTGGTATGCACTATGTTGGCTACGCTCCTCTGAGTGCGGCGGTAGCAAATGCCGGTGGCTTGGGTTTGATTACTGCTTTAACACAACCCACACCCGAGAAACTACGTGAGGAGATCCAAAAAGCAAAGTCTCTACTAAAGCCCAATTGTCCAGGAAAGGTATGTAGAGGGGTCGTTGGCATACGTATGTGTATGTCCATGCATGGTAGAATGTACTGTATGTATAGGCGCGCTTCGAAGTTGCATGTATTCAATTCAACTATGCGGCAACGTGTGATTGAGTCATGGTATAGAATAGTTTGTTTCTGCGTTGTCATGCATGTAGCGGCATGATGTACGTGTCACAACACCACTAACCCCGAACATCCGTCACATTCAGGTGGGAGTCAACTTGACCATCTTACCTATGCTCAGCAAAGTACCGTTCGAGGACTACGTGAATGTGATCATCGATGAGAAGGTATGAGAGGTAGATGCACTCATTTGGTTCTGCAGGAACGTTAGAACAAGTTGTAGTTGTGTTCCATATGGCGTTGTGTATCTGTCTGTGTCTGAGCGAGCTACACTTTTAAGACTATGCCAGTGTGTGTTAGTGTGTGCTAATTCATCGTCACAATTGACTCAGACATGTAACAGTATATATGCACTCTCCGTTGGAAGGGTTATATATATATATATCTATATATATACATATATACACATGTCTTGATATGTCTAAATGTCTACTTGTACTCATAAGCATAACCTCGCATAATTCACAAACGTTATTACTGCACAGATTGAGATTGTAGAGACTGCCGGTCGGCCCCCTGCGGAATATATCACCATGTTCAAAAAGCACGATATCAAAATCATCCACAAGTGCATTTCCACTCGACATGCAATTTCGGCTGTGAAGATGGGTGCTGATGCCATTTCCCTGGACGGCTTCGAATGTGCTGGGCACCCAGGAGAGGTGTGTGTATGTAGGTAGGCTTAACGGGTAGTGTGTATAGGTGGAGACTCCTCGCAAGAGTGCAGGTTAATGTTTTTATACACCAGTAAGTCGGACATGTACCACAAACGCCTGTGGTCTTTGTACCGTTGTATGTCTTGTTATTCCGTATGGTCGAGTAGAAGTGCATGCACGGAATAGTAACACATGTAGAAGTCTGTATCAACTGAGCATATATACACCCCCATTCAAGCATATCTGGGCGGTATCAAGTAGTTTGCGGTCATATGTCCGTAGTTCTTAGCCTTGCTAACCCCATGCGATACTTGTGATAAAAACTTTGGCACGTCACCTGTCATACCCTCGTGGCATTACTCTTCACTGTCTTCTTTTCTCATCTCATCTCACGCGAGCTTTGCATTGCTCACCTTGGCATTGGCGTCCACCCAGGCGTACACATACGTGCTCTATTTTTCATCTTGCACGTTTCCCTAGACCACCCCAGCGGACATGTCCACCTACTCAACGTACTCTTCTCATCCGCTTACCCTCATTTCGTCATCACGCTTCGGTCCCATATATGTTCTATATCAGTCTATTCTGCTGTCTTGCCTATTTCGCACGAGTTTTAAATCTCTTCTCTCGCCTTATAAAACCACCCAGGAGGATACAGGTAACTATATCCTGCAAGCCATGGGCGCGCGCGAGCTCAACGTACCCTTTGTCACATCCGGTGGTGTCGGAAATGGACGTCAACTGGCTGCTTCGCTGGCTTTGGGTGCATCTGGAGTTAATATGGGCACACGATTCATGGCTACCGTCGAGGGTATGTTTGGGGATATACTCGTACATATATTTATATTTTTAGGATATATTAGACGTTATTATTCGCTTTATATATATATATACATATACTATTGTAGGCGCTTGTATGTTTTTCACCTAGCTAATCATGCTATTCTTACCGCCTACAGCGCCAATCCACGATAGCATCAAGCAGGCGTTGGTCAATGGATCGAACAACGACACCACACTGGTGATGCGAAGCCTCCGCAACACCGAGCGAGTATTCAAGTATGTAATCGTGGATAGATGTTTTTATACTTGGATGTGTGTATGTGCGTATTCAAGTATAACTACAGGTATCCTTTGATCTATTAAAGGATCCATGGATACATGTGTAGGTATACCGAGTATCTCTTGTGTCTTTAAATTGAGACCGCGCTTTAATTTTTGAATCACCCTTTCTTTCAATTCTTATTGGGATCCGTCGCGTATGGAAACTTATATACTGGCACGCAGTTCTAGGGTTCTTGGGTTCTAACTCTGAAACCCAATCCTGGTTGTTATGTGTCGCAAATAACGATAGTAAGCTCGTATGTAGGGACACTCATTTTGCTCGACTCGTAACTCACTATCCCGTGCCATTTCACAGGAACAAAACTGTGACAGAGGTACAGAAGATCGAGGCAGAGCACCCGGGCAAGATTGAGAAGATTATTCATCTGGTATGTGATTCTAGTGGTCAATTTCGTATATATATGTCTATAAAAAAAGGCTATGTCAGCTGTTAACCCCAACCCATACTCACAGCCTTTTCTAACCCAAGGGTTCTGCGCTTAGGACTCTTTTAAGAGATGCTTCTATATTGGTTATATCTATGCATGTCTCGAGTTATCTCTAAACAATTGGCACGTATTTGTTGGGCGGGGGCAGTTGGGAGGGATCAACTGCTGAGACCAACACGCATGTAGAATCATATCACAACTCACCCCAAACCCAAAACCACCTTGTCTCAAACAGGTGAAGGGTGACAACTACCGCAAGAGTTTCCAAGAGACTGGAGATACAGAGTCGTCTGTGTGGTCGTGTGGACCCGTAATGGCGTTGATTGATGACGTGCCCACCTGTGACAAGCTGATCAATGATATGGTGTCTGATGCCGAGAAAATCATTCGCGATTTACAGTCTGTGGTGGTTGAGCAATAGATAGATATAGATGGTGTAAGAAATGGTACCACTCAGTATGACGGAGATGTAAATAAATAAGTAAGAGTGAAATCCGTGTCTGTCATAGTCTTTCAAATGTTATGTAAGCTTGCGCATGGGTGGCTAACCAAGTGTTGTGGCAACTGCTGCCGAGACCACCATCGGCGAAATACAGTCCGCGGTGGTTAAGGATTCACTCCTCGAGAGAAAGAGTGCGTGTTTATAATGTTTTGTGTTTGTAGTGGCATTGATCGATGAGGTGACCACTTGTGAGACGCAGATCAATGACAGGGTGACTGATGCTTTGAGACCACCAAGTCCGTAGGGATCGAAAGGATGACTTCTATGAGTTTGCGTGCAATAGAGTGTGTATGATATTGTATTTCCATACTCTGCAGTATGACGAATGGTTCCATGTGTCTGGTAATTGGCATGGCGTTAATAGATGACGTCCACATATGTGCACGGTTCGACTATCGTCAGAAAACTACAGTCCGTGGCGACCACAATTGGTTCTATACTGAGCGTCCAATGAAGAGTGCATAGTTGAAGTATGTATTGGATTTATGTCGAAGTAACAAGTACTGGCGTTTGCACAGAAGTACATTTAGAAGAAACTATACATTCCCTTAGAATTAACTTGGATATATGGTTCGTGCCATCGAAACAAATACTACCATGCCACGAAGAATATTCCATCACTTGTGCATCCGTCAAATAAATCAAGAGACGTGCGTGCAAAGTCTATCTAGCAAACACACATATATACACACACACACATAAATATATATATATATAATATATATACTATATATATATAAGCATCTTCACAATGAACAACTTTATGAACAAGCATATATATATATAGAATATAAGGCACACGTGGGTGCAGATCCATGATGCACACGCTGTACCTATGGTCGCGTGATTTATAAACATGCGAGCAAGGCAAGCAATACTATCGCACGCACGCACACACGACGCTCGACAGTACAATGGTAAGGTAAATTCAGCGAGAACTACAATAGTAGGTGTGCTCCAAGTCTCCCATATTGGTAGATACATATAACACCGACTCGTAAATGGATTATGCCGATGTACTCTGAAGTCCATAACTCAACAGCAATCATAGCTGCATGCGCCGTGCGGTACATCTCCATCTGAATGCAATTTGTTTCCGCCAATATCCTTTGTGTATTTGTGCCATCCTATCACGTTAGACATTTCTGGCACTGATGATAATTATACACAATATGTGTATAAATGTATATACATATATACATATATATATATATGTATATATATATATATATATATATACATATATATATGTATATGTAGATATTA
>NW_014040492.1:135854-138539 GCF_001186125.1 Sphaeroforma arctica JP610 | reverse complement strand
ATATTATAATTTATTATATATATATATATATATATATATAGATACTATAATTTATGAACAATAATAATAAAAATAATAACAAGAATAATATATATACAGCATCTATATAAACATATACATGCATGCACAAATATGCACTTATATATACATGGACATACATATATACATATGTAAATGTACATTCATACACAAACACACACATATATATATATATAAATATAAACACACACATATACATACATACGAATATAATACGTACATGAATACATGCATATATACATTCAATACAAACATCTTTACACACACAGACATACGTACTCCACCTCCCCGTATATATACATACATACATACTAACATATATATATATACATACATACATACTATCATATATATATATACATATATGTATGTATGGATGATATATAAATATATATATATGAATAGATAGATGTATAAATATATACATATAGTTATATGCATACATGGCACCTCAAATTGCTTGCCAAAAAGCGAGAGTATGTTATACACATTTTATTTTATCATTTGTATTCGTATTCGCACCGTTTAAGAGAACATTTTTTTCTTCCAACTAGAATACCTTACCTCAGTCTAAAATCAGCATACAGCTTCTCACAGCTACAGCAATCACAAATCAAGTCCTCCACCTTGCCATTTTTGTTATGGTCTAACGCAACATGTTCCTTCATCTGCAGATTATCTGTGAATGCCTTGCCACACGCCGCAACAAAGCACACTCTCACCACAGGATGTTTGGCGGTAGTCTTGCAGCGGTACTTGCGATGCGATTCGAGTGCAAAGGTTTCCTCACAACCAGTATGAGGACACTCCACCTTGACACCCTCAGCCCCGGCGTCGGACAATGTGGTCGTATCGTCTGATTTAATAGTCAGATCTGTTTTAACCGGCTCCTTCTTCGCATTGTTTTTGGATGTAACTGTATCGGATTGGGCGGTCTCCTCCTCGGGTTTCCTGGCAGCGCTATCGGCCTCTTTGAGCGCCGATCGTACGAGACACAGATGGCATTTGCAGTCGAGTTTATCCTTGTACGTGTGCTTAGCAACGTGTTGCTTGAGCTGCTTCGTATTCACAAACAAATCACCACACGCGTGCACAATGCAGTTATAGGACTCCTTCTTGTCGGCGGTGCACTTGTACACTCCGTGGGGTTTGAGTGTAGTAAATACTTCTTCACAGCCCTTATACGGGCATTTCAGAGCCACCTTTCCTGTTCCTGTGCATGTGACATCCTCCCCCAGTTTCTTAACTGACGTGTTGTTTACCTCCAATGGTGTGGTATCGATGGTGGTAGTTTTAATCGCATTGGCACCGGTTCTTCCCACACATCCATAACATTGACAGTCCAATAGTACACGCTCCTTCTCCTTATGTGTCCTGAAGTGCACCCTTAGTCGCTTAGAATTGATAAACGTTTTGGGGCACGATTTCACCATGCACGCATACACCTTCTTGTCCTCGTTTGTCGTACACGTGTATATACCGTGCGGTTTCATTGCTTTGAACACCTCCGTACAGTTCCTGAACGGGCAAGTCACCCCCTTGAACTTCTTCTCTCCCTTCTCTTTCTTCGCATTCGTACCCTTTTTATTCTTACCCCCCTTGTCCGTAGCCTTAACCACTTCTGTCGCATTCTCTTGCACTTCCTCGGCCATCTGTTGCGCCTCCCACTGTCTTAATGCTTCCTCCTCAACTTCATCTAATTTCTCGTTGCTTTGAAGCGAATCTGAAACTGATACCTGAGTGACCTGCTCCATAGCATCAACACCTGCTTCTGTGGTATTCTCACCCACATTCACATTCAACTCAATTTCAGTTACTTCTGATTTATCTTTCTTTTTATCTTTCTTCCTAGACTTCTTGTCCTTCTTATCCTTCTTAAAATCCTTATCTTTAACTTTGTCTTGCTTAGATCGCTTTGACTTTTTCTCCACAGCATCCTCGGATGCCATCTGAATGGCCTGTTCGGCGCTTCGTTTCTTAATTTCTGCCATACTAACAAAGTTCTATCTGAGTCGTACTGGTCAAAGCTAAGTAAGATATGTATCTATATATCAATAATAACCGTGCGCAGCGATTCTGCCAGGTGTCTATGTATTTTAACATCACTTTAAAAAAATATCAGTTTCTAGTCTGCTCCATTATTGATTTTTTTTCTAACAAAATACAACCACAACACGTGGTTTTTTGTGCGGTGGTGTCAGAGTTCAGACTGTCAGTGTCAGCCTGTCAGGTGTGTATTCAAAATCGAGTCTACACGAACGGTGATTGGTCACAATTAGCGGGGTGTCCTTTGTTTTTTACATACATAATTTCAGACATGCCACATATTTGGACAGGTTGCTATGAAATAGAATCATATTCACACATCACGTAAAGAGCCCTAGACTCCTAACATCTATATCTCTTTGTGGGAGGCTATGTACTGTACATACTCTTAGGAGGGTATGGATGTATACAAATTGTCAAATGGTATATATAAATAAATATATATATAAAATTATATATATATATATTCATATTTGTATTCATATTGATATAGAAATGATGTAGATGGAGATATGGATATAGATATAGATAGAATATAGATTTTTACATATTTACATATTTATATATATATATATATACGTTAGTATTAGTTATATATAT
>NW_014040492.1:131659-134306 GCF_001186125.1 Sphaeroforma arctica JP610 | reverse complement strand
TGTGTATATAGCTATATATATATATATATATATATATAAGCTGGCATCATGTGCGCCCGAAAACGGGAGACGAGCTAAAATACGCCCGATCGAATTCGTGCAGAATTTGGAAAATACCCAAGCTTGTCAAATTCTACGTTTCAACATAAAGCGTAGAATACTAGAAATCACACAAACTTGAAGTCTATATCAGTCAAGCACGCATACCTTGGCTGTTTTAGACTTTACACCGATTGAGAGGTCCGTGATGGCTGCATCCAGTCCAGTCGCCATCACACTACCGTCAGCACGTTCTTCGGCGAGCTCTCGATTCCTGAAGGGTTGGGTAGAACGGAGAAATGAGTAACCTGGGTGATGATAGAATAAAGTGATTATAACAGCAAACTTGGGGCAAAAGGAAACAGGCTTCGTATTGAGCACCTCTGTACATATCAACCATTCTTCCAATGTTTCTCAGTACAGCGTATCAGCAATGAAAGTGCAGCAACTAACAGCTGCAGAACTCCAGTCCGAATAACTACATACCACCACGGCAAGTACACACACAGTATAGGAATAATAATAAAATCACTTATTCACCTACGAAATCACAAATCATACACTCGGAATATGCACAGTCCGCTATTAAACGCTCGGGACGGCACTCTCTATCCATGATCACACGCGCAAACCACCCTCACACCACAGATACCGCCTGCATACACAATAGCGCCACCTGCTCATACCTACAAACGGAAAAATACTCTCTACATCCACCAAGGATCTCGCCATGACTATACAATTTGTACTGAACATATGAATGCGAATTCACAGATCACAAGACGCACTTAAGCGAAGACGCACTTAAGCGAAGACACACATCCCCGTACCCCCCCCCCCACCACACACACTCACTGGTTCTCAAAGGTTTCCAGATGGTCCTGTGTGACAATCCCATTCTGTCGATCCTTCTCAATCTGTGCCAAGCGAGCGGCCTCCTCAGCCTTGACCTTCTTTGTGTGCAACTCGTGCTGTGTGACCTTCTGCGCCGGCGCCTTCTTTGGCTTTAACGCGAGTGCTTCTTCATCTGCTTTCAGCAAAGCCTTCATCTCCGCTTTCTTAGCGGCGGCTTCGGCCTTCTTCCTCTCGTCATCGGCCTATGTTTTAACATGCAGTAGGTTAGTCGAGGGACAACTGTCGCGCGGTATTCTATTTGCAGATAGTCTCCTATATCTATATATACATACACACACACACAGAAAGAGAGAGAGATATATATATATATATATATATATATAGATGTGTACGTATAGGTATATGCTATGCGATTGTGATTTCTTTACGTTGATTGCAAGAGTACCTTCAACTGCTTACAGCATTGCTTTCACCTCTAAGCTTTTTCGACGGTTTCCTTTCAATCGTCGGCTCGTATTTTGACACTCAACGGTTCAAAACATTATAGATACACAATACATACCTACCTATACCTATATATATTTAGATGCATATACACATGCATGCATGTACATATATACTCACACGTATACACACATACACACACTCACATACATACACACATATATATATATATATATATATGTATGTATGTGTATATATATATATATATATATATATATATATATATGCGTGTGTGTGTGTGCGCGCGCGCGTGTGTGTGTGTGTGTGTGTGTATAGATATAGATATAGATATAGATATATATATAGATATATATATATGTGTGTGTGTGTGTGTGTGTGTATAGGTTTAGATATATACGTTTATGTAGCATATAACATTGTATACACATGGATGAAATGCACTCAACATACTTTTTATGTAGCCATATGCAGCTAATATAAGCCTAGAAATGATATACCTTTTTAGCTGCAGCTTTTGCTAGTTTCTTATCATCGTCATTCCACATAGCATCCTCCTCTGCTTTCTCTTTTGAAGACTGTGACGGAAGAACAAATTAACACTTTAACTGCTTCTCCCAACAGACGTAGCAATTGCATACACATGAAACCTATCTGTTTGCCGATTGTTTGTATATTGAAATATACATATACTGAAACTCAATAATGTGATCCGTATCTTGTGCCCAATCTGACCAGAACCCATCCCCCGTCCCTAATAAAAGGTTATCGCGTTCAAACTGTGCCTATTGTTTCATGTATGTGACATTTTATAAAACAATAATCCGATATGGCACACATATTCATACGTAGGAATAGATGGATATATTGAATATATACAGCTATATAGACATATACATCGACACGCACATATCAACGCCTCTACAGGTACATCCATTACATACTACGAACCACAAAACAAACGTGACTTGTAAGGAAGGCAAAACTCGATACTCCTGCATACTTAAATATGCACAATAATACACGTACACTTAACACTACACTGACCGAATATGGATCAAAGTCCGTATGATAAACAAATATATAAACAATGTCTATTCGTGCTAATACTTTAGAAGCATACGTAGGGTGCAAAGGAATGAGCTAAAAAATCCATACAAGACGGAATTAATGCCCCATCCTTGAAATACAACGCAATCAAATTAATCTACTAAAAGCCCATATAAGGTATATGCGAATCTGATAGCAGCATACAGAAGTACGTATATAACCTACATTTAATGTATATATA
>NW_014040492.1:118371-131639 GCF_001186125.1 Sphaeroforma arctica JP610 | reverse complement strand
ATTCTGACTGTGTATTAGAAGCAATCAAATCAGGGTCATATAAAGAAAATATTGTGTGACAATGAATATTCTAATCAAAAACAAGTGTGGATGCTGTCAACACACACCCATACCTTAACTGCCTGCTTCTTGTCTTCCTTACGGGCACGAGCGTCGACGGCCTTGGGGTTCTCTGAGATCTTTTTCTTGGCCATGTTGTATCGTCTTGCACCCCTTGTGTCTTTGAATTCCATACAATATCGTAATATAATATGTGTAGCTTTTAGTATAACAGGCCTCTGTTCGTTAGCTAAGTCTTATAGAGCCGCGTCTAAGTTTAATAGGTACACATGCGTTGTATACAGAAGTGGTCAAAATGGTCAAAATTTACTGTAGGAGACTTGGAGCCTGGTAGTTTCCATTTAACGTAAATAAGCACCACGCTACATATCAGAAATGTCGTAAATCTATAGTTTTATAAATGACATCGCGTATACAGATCCCATGATCTCATTCTAAAAAGGAATTGAGAACATCCTACAATGTCGCATAATGTTAATATGCAACAGAAATGCCATAGACTAACTCGTAATCTTTTTTCACAATCTGAAGCACCTACGATATTGTCACGAATATATGTCTCTCAATGTATTCATACATGATTCAGGTCTCCAATATACATTTGGACTAAGGTTTAAATACTTCCATTTTGTTTTTACATCTCTATATCACTCTACAATCCTGATCGGCACCACTATGCCTGTTCCAATGCACACTATGGATATGGAGACGATACTATGTGAACAGAGGGAGCCGCGGGAGTTCAATCTCCGCCATGCTCCTCGTAACACCTCAGCATTGCATGCAGCATTAGACCAAGTAGTTGCACCTAACCGTATGAATATACAATTGGACAGTGATAGCGACGTACATAGAGACGAATCTAATACACGAAACAGACCTGTATCATTCAATACACAATCGACCACAGATCATGGTTTACATAGACAACCCCGAGATGAGAGTATACACGTGCTTCCACATCCAAGACGTGGGGATTTGGAGTGCGATGATATGATCGATTTGAGTGCAGCTGAAGAAGAGGACATATCGCGCGATATCATACTTGCAGTATC
This sequence comes from Sphaeroforma arctica JP610, assembly GCF_001186125.1. Taxonomy (NCBI): domain Eukaryota; class Ichthyosporea; order Ichthyophonida; genus Sphaeroforma; species Sphaeroforma arctica. Next base: position 130,524 of record NW_014040492.1, on the reverse strand, counting down.
GTCAGGTCCTGGTACACATAACAATAGGAGGCAGACTTTCCGAGTGGGCGAGAACCTGGTATGTATTTGTTTGGTGCCTGTGCAGTTGTTTATGAATAGTATGTGTACGTGTACACTTATGTACACGTGTTTGGGTGTCTGTGTCTGTGTCTGTCTACATGATTTGTGTTATAGTTCTTAGACATCGTGTGTATGTATGTATGTAAGTGTAAACGTGATACGGTAGATTACAATAGTTTGCGAAATCAGAAAACTCTTGCGTCCTCGGGCTATTTTCCACTGCGTATATGCACACATATCTATCGCAAAAATTATGATAGCACTGTTTGTAGATATTGATTTACACGTAAATGAAAGGTAGTTCTTCACGAATGGGTGATTATTAGGACATCCTTTCTATTTCTGTGTGTTCTTCTTGTTGTATAGTGGGTTTCGAAAACGGGGTGCGCCGTAACTTCGAGTAATCCATATACTGTGTATATGCGTTGTTAAATACTGTTAAGTAGCTTGCGAATTATCTATAGTATAGGCCTCCGAGCTATTTTCCAGATTCGTGTTTTGTTCTGGCGTTTATGTGGAATCAATGTATATATTCTGCGGTTGAATCTTGTAGCATATTTACAAAGTTGCCTTAAAAAATAGTATACATATAAACATACGTATACGTGTGTATTCGTACGTATGTGTACACACACATATATATATATATATGCATTTATGTATGTATGTATGTATGTATGTATGTATATTTATATATATATGGATGGAATTTTCATGTATGTATGCATGTATGTTTACACGTGCATGTATGCATGAAAGTATGAATGTATGTATAAATGTATCTATGTTTGTATGTATGTGTGTATGTATGTATTATGTATGTATAAATGTATGTGTATACGTATGTAATATATGTGTATCTATGCATGTGCGTGTTTATGTTTGTATATATGTATGTGTATAATATATGTATGTATGAAGAAATGTATGTATCTATATTTGTTTATACGTGTGTATGTATAGACGTATATATATATTAGTTTGGATGTATGCGCGTGCCTACGCACGTATGTATGTATGTATAAATGTATGTACGCATGGTTGTATATATATATATGTGTGTGTGTGTGTGTGTGTGTGTGTGTGTACAATAAATAATATATATATGTATATGTTGTATTTATATATATAGATGTATTTATATATATATGTAAATATATATATATATATATATATATATACATATATATATGTATATATATATATATATATATATATATATATATATATATATATATATATGTATGCATGTATCTGTATACGTATAGATTTACTTACTTGGATGCAGGCTTACTGACTATTGTAATTATTATATTCTGGTTTTGCAGGAGAGACAAAGTTACACACACTATACCATCACATCTGAAGAAGAGCGGGCTTGGAACGATTCAAGTGTACAGCAGAGTGCATTTGCGTTCTTATCGTCATTACGAGGGCGGAGATTGGCCTCAGAGCTGCCTGAAGAGTTACAAGATATGACTATACACAGCCCCGGAAGTGGCAGACATACTGAGGATAATGAGGTGGATATAGCACACCATGTTGCATTCAATCCGTCTGTAGTCAGCGGACGGCAAAGCCACCAAGACGCACCGGAAGATGTCGAAGAGTGTTCGGCACAAATTGCAGAGTATACTGAATTAGACAGTACGGAGAGCAACACAGGTATGGCTGCAAATGGGGCATACGATTCTGTGGTGCATGCGACGGCTATGCGTAATGCTCTGGGGCTCAGTTCGAACAATGGCGTGTGCATGATGGAGGAGGTCGTGGTTGGTGAGAGACCGGCCTCGGCTATAAATAGAAGAGGCGCGAACGGCGGTGGCGGCCAGCGACAGAGGAGGAGTGCGGGACAAAGAGCTGCAGCGAGACCGCCGGTGGTGGCGCTGTCACATTTAATGGATGACGAAGACGAGTAGAATATGCCGAATATACGACAAATAATTAAATCATGAAGACCCACATTTTAAAAGCGATGTTTCGTATTCATCTCTACTTGATACCGTAACACTTAGGCAAAAAAAAAAAAGTTCAATCACTAAATATATATCCTTAAGTCGTTAAAGTGCTGGTAGACTGTACACTTTGAAGTAGGTGTGATGAACATCCAGACTACTACCAATGTACGAACATTTGCTCGATTTAAAAACGAAATCCAGCAGGGCCATATCTTATTTTAAAAATATGTATCAACGGTAAATTAAATATACATTATCATATTTTGTGTTAATAGGAATGTTTAGAACAGTATACGTACATGCATTTATGTAGTGTATATATAGAAGGCAGTATTAATATTGAGAAATGAACACTCTTACTTTTACTCTAGTCATATCATATACAGTGGGATAGCTTAACCAAATGTAGGGTGTTTCTTTATCCTTTTCAACGCGGGCGCATACATTCCCGATGACCCGACGAACCGATAGTTAAACCAAACGTATCGGTAACATTTAACATATAGTCTGGGTATATATTCGACGGTTCAATATCGCAATGTTTGCAATGTAGGTTTTGCGTGCAATCCATTATTATTTTATAAAAGCAGTGGTGTTCAAAAATTTAAAAAAGCTTTGTGTATTTCAGAATATGTTTATGTACGCTTTACTTAGATGAACATGTTGTACAAACATGCGAAATTGCGAGTGAAGGGTTTGATCATCAATGATGGGACCCGGACTTCCTCTCTGCTCTCTCTCTCTCTCTCTCTCTCTCTCTCTTTAGAGAGAGGAGAGGAAAAGGATTCCAGAGGGACTAGGACTGTAGGAGTATAAAACTATCAATACAAGAAACCCGCCAAAATTGTGACACCTGCCATTTCAGGGTGCCAGTATATGTGCGCCATGTCACGTGTAAAAAGTAACAACCACAAAAATAAAAGTGCGTCACGTAAAAAACCCCCTTCAAAAATTCAAACAAAAAAAAAATAGTTATTATAAGCTCATGTATGCCCACGTCCATCCTACACACTATTGACCTCTACACGATACAGTCACTGATAGCAACAATACCCTTTCACTATGACTTCCACCTTCTACGGCCAATGGTTCCACGAAGCCAACGCACCCGGCGTAGTCCACTGTTTCTCCACGAAGAAGCGCTTGTTTAGTGGCCAATCTGATTTCCAGACAGTCGACATTATTGAATCAGAAGCGTACGGGAAGATGTTGTTGTTAGACGATCAGGTGCAGAGTGCCAAGAATGATGAGCACATGTACCACGAGAGCTTAGTGCAGCCGGCTATGCTCTCCCATCCTAATCCCAAGAATGTATACATTGGAGGTACGTAGACCTGTCGTATGATGTTTACCTTCTTGGTAGGAGTGCATATCTAGGCATGCAAATTTGTTTACAAGCACATGTACATAAGCGGTTGGTGCAAGCGGTTATGCTGTCCCATCCCAATTCATCAAAAATAGGGTGCACCCCTCTATTTATGTGTGTTTGTTGTATGACGTTGATAGTGATTTTTCTTCGTGTACTTCTACTTTCTGTACTTGAGGCGAGGTTGGGTGTGTGTATGTCAAAAGGTTGCCTCGTGGCTCTATTTTGCTGCGCATGTCAATTTGGCTTAATTCTCTATGAAGTTCGCATAGATTTTTGAATAATTATATACATGGGCTGCCTGGGGTTTCTTCCTTCGGGACTCTACTATCTATCTTTCACATATGCCTATACTCGAAATAGGCTATTCCATAGTCTTACACCAGTAGTAATCAAGGATATCGGCTTCATGTGGTGATGAATATGTGTGTAGTAGCACGCGCGATGCTACGGAAAGTGTTGTCTAGGCTCATTGATATACTATAGACGGTGGCCAAATGAATTTGTCACGCTAGATGGATAACCTGGTTGTCAAGCATTCACTATGGCATACATTGCACAACTATGTACATACAACAACATATGTCTCTAATGTTATATATATCTATATATATATTTATGTTTATTTGTTCATTTATTTATTCATTTATATGTTCACATTTATATATATGTGTGTGTGTGTGTGTGAAAACATGTTGATATATATATTATTATATTATATATATATATATATATATATATGAAGATGCGGCTGCTCACATCGACGGAGAAGGGCATTTACCAATAAACGTAAACCTCCTCTATACACACATACAAGTTCACAATATCGTATTTTCAGTCGTGATCGTTTATGTTGAGATTGTCAGACATCTGTACGAGGTTTGCCAAGACATCAACGGTACTTCCGATACAACCGACGAATGCCTAACCTTCAAAATGCCACGTGCTCATACCTACACACTTGTATGTTGACACACCACGCCATCAGGTGGCGGCGAAGGCGCAACCGCACGTGAGGTGCTACGACACCCATCGGTTGAGAAGTGTGTGATGGCTGATATCGACCCCATTGTGTGCAAGATGTGTGAGGAGCAGATGGAAGAGTGGCACGAGGGTGCGTACACGGACCCTCGCTTCGAGCTGGTGGTCGACGATGCGAAGGCCACGCTGGAGAAGTACGAGGACGGACACTTTGACGTGATTATCCTGGACCTGTCCGATCCATTGGAATACGGGCCTTGCTACACGTTGTACTCGAAGGAGTTCTACAACATGTGCTACCGCAAGCTATCGCCCGGGGGAGTGTTTGTGACTCAGTCCGGCCCCGCGTCCCTGTTGGTGTGCAAGGATGTGTACACACCCGTGTACAACACTTTGAAGTCGTCAGACTTTGACACTGCGTATGCGTACCAGACACACATCCCGTCATTCGCACACTCGTGGGGCTTCAACATGGCCACCAAGACAGACATGAGCGCGTAAGTAACGTCTTTGGGCCGTGTGAGTTTGTTCATGAGATTTCAAGAGAAGTGTTCGTGCAACAGCTGGTTGTCTTGAGTGTACTCATGGGAGAGTATGATGACAATGGGTGAATACTATGGGTGGATTGGTTCTAGGGAATAGTTTGGAATCCATAGCCAACTACACTGCGTGGCTCCCCTACATCTTAAACAGATTTTGTATGCATATTGTATATGTGTGTATGTATATATGCATCGCCAAACTCGGCCCTAGTATTCTTTGGATGAACAGCTATATCGGTATGACATACGCTTTTGTTACGAATATTTACGCTGTCTACCTCTTTAGGAACAACGTCCTTGTACGGCATAATAGAAAGTTTAATGTTCGCCCAGTCGATCACATGCAATCACTACTTTCTTCTGTGGGCTTGACAACTGATGTACCATTCTTACTGTGATATCGTACTTTTAGTGTACATCAATTATCAAACAAGAACATGTATCTACATATATATATATCGTCGGTAGTGGCGTGTCTTTATTTTCCTGGCGGGACCGGTAGAGGTACCTTCAACACTGACCTGCGCACATGAACGGGATGTGTTCACTGCCGGCACACTTGCTGCAATACAGCACTCCTACGATAGTACGTGTACACGCTGAACGTATAATTTAAACACACCAAAAAACAGCTAGGGTGTGTGTCTACCCTCCGGCGGCCTGCTAACATCCAACATGTAGATGCAATACTCAAACATGTGGACACAATTTGCATGCATCATTTTGACTCGCACATATACACTTCTCTGTGTACATTTCACATGCTCGAATACATGATTTGCAAACCAGTATGTTTATAACCCCAAACAGGGAGGGTATGCCAGTGGGAAGCCGCTGGCAAACATGCTCTCTGGCCGAAAATCTAACGTGTGCACTTATCCTATCTGCACGACATCGCAATACGCATGTGATCGTCGGTCTCCTACTTTTCTATATCACACACGCATACAGTTGACTAATAATAATGTATTCCCATACACATACAATTGACTAATAATAATGCATTCCCATACACATACAATTGACTAATGATAGTGCATTCCCATACACATACAATTGACTAATAATATCGCATTCCCATACACATACAATTGACTAATAATATTGCATTCCCATACACATACAATTGACTAATACTAATGCATTCCCATACACATACAATTGACCAATAATAATGCATTCCAATACACGTACAATTGACTAATACTAATGCATTCCCATACACATATAATTGACTAATACTAATGCATTCCCATACACATACAATTGACTAATACTATTGCATTCCCATACACATACAATTGACTAATACTAATGCATTCCCATACACATACTACTGACTAATAATAATGCATTCCCATACACATAAAATTGACCAATAATAATGCATTCCCATACACATACAACTGACTAATACTAATGCATTCCCATACACATACAATTGTCTAATACTAATGCATTCCCATACACATACAATTGACAAATACTAATGCATTCCCATACACATACAATTGACTAATAATATTGCATTCCCATACACATACAATTGACCAATAATAATGCATTCCAATACACATACAATTGACTAATACTAACGCATTCCCATACACATACAACTGACTAACAATATTGCATTCCCATGTACATACAATTGGCTAACAACAATACATTCCCATACACATACAATTGACTGATAGCAACCAATTCCCATACACATACAATTGACTGATAGCAATCAATTCCCATACACATACAATTGGCTAATAACAATACATTACCATATACATACAATTGACTGATAACAATCCATTCCCATACACATACAACTGACTGATAACAATACATTCCCATACACATACAATTGACTGATAGCAATCAATTCCCATACACATACAATTGACTGATAGCAATCAATTCCGATACACATACAATTGGCGAATAACAATACATTCCCATACACATACAATTGGCTAATAACAATACATTCCCATACACATGCAATTGGTTAATAAGAATGCAATTGGCTAATATCAATACATTCCCATACACATGCAATTGGCTAATAACAATGCATTCCCATGCACATACAACTGACTGATAACAATACATTCCCATACACATACAACTGACTGATAACATTCCATTCCCGTACACATACAATTGGCTATTAACAACCTATTCCAATACACAGTGAGGGTACGTGTCTACCCGCCAGTCGCCTGCAAACTTGCTCGCCAGCCGAGATTGATGCTGTGGTAGATGCGCGTCTGGGCGCGGATACGCTCAAGCACTACGACGGAGTGGCACACCTGGGCATGTTCAATCTGTCCAAGAGTATCCGCACGCTACTGAATGCGGAGGAGCGTGTGATTAGCGAGAAGACCCCCATCTATGTCAGTTACTGCGACAACACGGCTGTGGCCGAGGCTACTGCGGACGAGTAGGTAGGAGTAATGGAGTCGGTTGAGGAGTAGTGTGGAGTAATGGAGCGGTTAATTTAGATATCGATTTTTTTTATTGTTTTAAACACAAGTAGTTGTGTGCGAGATGATGGGCAACCCAGATCTTGCAATCGCCCTCTTGAGAGTGGTGGAACCTATATATTAAACGACACTTTGAAAGTTTATATATTAAACGATACTTTAAAAGTTTAAATGGAATACTATAATCTTGCTACAATCTTTGGTGTTGTCGGGGCGACACCTTCTCTCTAGTATCTACGTCAGTCAATGTGTCGAGGCAACTGCAGTGTAGACGATACGTTCGATGAATTGGACTGAGAAGCGATTCGATTGATTGAGATGGCATCCCATTGGTCAATCGCTCGTCTTGCACGTGTGAGTGTCGAGTTTGTGTGAATTTATTTCCAAACTCGGCCTTCTGGCCGTACACTTGAGTAAGGCGGAACCAGATTTGAGTATGATATAGTAAACGAATTTTTTGTGCAAGGAGTTGAATACCGTGTATATATGCACGTGCATGTATATCGAGGTATGTGCTTGCTTATGGGGTGAATAGTGACAGTGACAGGTCCTGAGTTAGTTACCCTAGCCATACTCCATATCCGTTCACAAATCAGCATCACACATGTCTATATATTAACGTGAGCACAGTCACAAGGGAGACACACCATGATATACTAAATTGCTTTATTGACGCTTGTTGAAACACTAGTTGTATTGGTTTCGGGGTTCTTGGCCTCGGTATCGCGATACTCACAAGTCCATTCACCCGGCATTCTGGTCATCTATTGGTTCTCGCATCTCTCCTCGCTCAGAATGACTCATAGTAATCCCAGCCATCTCCAGCAACGCCTTATCCCTACAGACGAGCGGGTTCAACATAAATTGGTTTTATATTTAGTTTTGCTTAGTCGAGTATGTGTAGGTACACCACCATTCATCAACTGCCAACTGCCAATTCCACCAGTGCATTCATTGTGTTTACACCTGACTCTACAAACACCACCACACACACACTCGTGTAAAAACCCGAACGTCAGTCAATCCATTGGGTTTACACACTCGTGTAAACACCCAAACGCCAGTCCATCCATTGGGTTTACACCTGTCTCTACAAACACCACCACACACACACTCGTGTAAAAACCCGAACGTCAGTCCATCCATTGGGTTTACACCTGTCTCTACAAACACCACCACACACACACTCGTGTAAACGTGTTCATCGGACGCACTAGTACACAACGTGTCTGGTAGTCAGGACAACAGCGCATAGAAATGCACCGACACTCTGACTCGATCCTCACGTGAGAACAAGAGTACATCTCTATGACAACGCTATCTACTAAGCACGCGGCGTGGCTACGGATTGTATTGGTAAGAGCACTGTCTTACCCCAAGTGAGGGAGCGAATGGTAATTGGTACCAAAATACAGATACAGTAAATTTGACTAATTTATCATTTCCATGTATAGGATAAATAGTGTATGCGCCATCGGTACAAACAGAATGCGGCCAACGAGGGTGGGCTACAACATTAGAACTGTTATCTGTAGGATATCTTGTCCACATCAAGGGCGAGAAGAGTGGATTCAGTTATAAATACAACGAACACGCCGCAACACAGTCACTGTCAGAGATAAGATGGAATTAGACATGACCATTTATGAAATGGAATCAAATAGACATCGTCATTGGCAGAGATAAAATAAAAATATAAACGCGAAGTCGCAGGTTAGAATCCCATAATCCATGCCAACGGTTCTTAGTACACATCAGGTCGATTGTAATTATATATATTCGTTCATAACGGGTCACAATTAGCCTCTTCTTCATATAAGGTAAAATGAAAGTGAAGCGCACGATTCTTTGTAGACATCAGGGCGATTGCAATTAAATGTATTTGTAAATAACGGGCCACAATTACCCTCTTCTTCATATGAGGTAAAATGAAAGCGAAGCGCACTCAAGGACTATTCGGACCACACGCCGACAATTACTCGTTAACATGGGCTGCTAAAGCGCATGTCTGTCAATCAATAAATAAAAGACATGTGCCATTCTGTACTCCACTCAGTAGAAAGTACAGCAAGTTATATATATGCGAAAACATCAACATAAAACATAAACAATATACAAACCCAGTGCCAGTAAACCCACGAGTATCCACAGTCAAGCGCACTTACGGATTGTCATCCCAGAACTCACGCCCGGGTCGTTTGACCTTAATGAGACGCTCTCGGTGCCGTCGCTCCCAGTCTTTCTGCTCCGCTTGGCCACTCCGCACCGCAGCACCGGCACAGCCCCACACTTCAATCCGCCTGATCGCCACTTCGGTCTGCAAGCAGCAAGTCAAATACATAGCAGTAAGTCAAATACATAGCATCATGTATATATGTCTGACTGTATTTGATCAGGTTGACTGAGAAATCGTGGTATATACGTCATACAGTTCAATGAATATATTAACTAAGCACAGGCCTGAGCTGTACTTAGGTCGCATGCGTGTTTCTGGATAAGGCGGTATCCTACACTTATTGCTACAGTCCTATTTGATTATTCGGAGTCGTTAACCAACCTAACACACTGCCCCTGGCAACCCAAGGTAACCACCATCTCACTCACACCACATATATACATTATGATGTATGTATACCGATTGAACAGACCATAAAGCGGTCTAGCTGACGAGTCCATGCCCACTTCACAACCAAGCAGCTTGTATACTCTCTCATACTAATTTCAATCAATGATTCCCGCTTACTCAGGTATTCGAGGTACACACGCACGCCGACTTCAGTGACGGTCTACCGCTCGTAATGATGCATTGACCTTGTCTCCTTGTGGTGGATGAGTTTTGCATCTAGGGACTACCCACTTGGATAAACCTTCACGTAGATCGAACATTCATATATATACTTATTGGGTTAGAAGTTGGTTGTCATATTACCATATTGTCCTGACGTATCCATAGATCTGTGCGTATACGTAATATAAGCTGTATCGGGTTTGTACTCTTGTGGACTCTTGTGGAGTGAACATCCGTTGCATCCCAATCGTTATATGTATTCCTGTGTGTACATGTATATTCCCATACATCAATTTTAGGCTTCTATAAAACGCTAACCCTACAACACACACCTTTGTGATTGTATATCCATCGTGTCCCAGCCGGTGCATCCCACTACTGAGATCCGAGTTTATCAGGACATCGAAATCCTTCAGTGCTCCCAGTTGCCTATGACCCAGTCCATGATGCTTGCCCTTGAATGCCATGTATAGAGAAGTGGTATCGATAGTTCTGTGTGTAGACGTGTGTCATAAACGATCTTACTTGAGTCCACAACCATGAGTGATCAGGTTTCACCCACGAGTATTTGTACACCTTAAACCCAACGGTTTGAAACGGAAAGCGGTGATGTTATTTCCAGAAATCTGGAAGTTGTGCAGGACTTCTGACGAGAGTCTGAAAACGTTACACGTCGTGGCGCGCAAAAAAACATGGATTGTCATGCAGTGAGGTGTACGTTTTCATATCGCATTTGGCGTCAGAGTCGTTTGTACGAATATGCATATATACTGAGAGGCTAAGTCCAAAGTATGAACCCGCCAAACCCCGCAGGTAACTGGTGGTGATTGCTACCAAATTACAATACCAGAGCTCGCATAGTAGCGTCCTGAGGTATTAACAATAATGTTTCCATACTATGACGAAAGTTCGGTATTACGGCCTTCGGATCTACCGCGCTGTACACTTGAACCAAGTAATGGGGTGCCCAAAATATTCAAATAATTATCGGGGTGTCCTAAATATTTAGACTAAATATCAGGGGTGCCCAAAATATTTGGACTAAATATCAACTAAATACATGATAGGCAAATCTCTGTATGCATACTTAGCATGGTTCCGTGATGCGACTCCATAGAGCCAAACCAATTAGTGAGTGCATTCTGTGATACTTCCGTAATACCACTGTCTGAAGGCGTTCGCCAACAAGCACACAACTTTGTGTTAGTAGATGCCGCGACATGCTAGTGACAGTCCGATTTCATATCACATAAACATGACACGCACAGAGGTGAGCATTCAACAGGTAACTCAAACACGTGCGTAACTGCATGCGCACACATCGAATGGTATTGTTCAGCACAGAAGAGACGTGCATCAGACAGCCCTAAATGAGCCCAGCCATGATATTGGTGACGTCAATGTGCCACAAAACGTATGTGATGATAACTCAATTCGTGTGCAAATAGCATGAGACCACTTCTCAGTGTAACATACTTAATCTAACGTAAACTGGCCCGTCAAAATTTATCATGCCATTTTGCACAGTCACAAGCAACACGTCACACATTCCTGTAGCAGTCCAACCCACAAACCCCACACTTCCATCTCATCTGCAGACCCAATTAGAGAGCCCTTTGAATGTGCACGCACATACGTTGTTGGCTGTATATTTGAACCATTTGACCCCAGCCCGCACATGCGGACGCGGTGGCCAATGAAAAACGAGCGCGCATCGCAACCGCCAAAGAAGCCTTTCTGCTCATCCCACATGACATCGGCACCTATACCCAGCACCTCCTACAGACAGGTGTAAAGACAGAGCTAAAATTTGTGTAGAAAACCCGGATGACGTGAAATGTAGAATATACTCATACTTCGGGTGTTTATATATATATATATATNTATATATATATATATATATATATATATATATATATATATATATATATATATATATAATATATANATATATATATATATANACTANATATAT
>NW_014040492.1:100302-105647 GCF_001186125.1 Sphaeroforma arctica JP610 | reverse complement strand
TATATATATACTATATATATATATGTGTGTGTGTGTGTGTGTGTGTGTGTGTGTTGTGTGTGTGTGTGTGTGTGTGTGTGTGTGTGTGTGTGTGTGTGTGCGTTTATATGTGTGTTTGTGTGTTTGCGTGTTTGTTTAGGAATATGTATAGATGTATTTGTTGGTTTCTAATGGTGCTTGAGGTCTTCACCCGGGGTTTTTTTTGTGTTTAAATGGCACATGCATCCAACATGATAGAATATTTGATCAGTCAATTTATCAACGCTTCTGTGTGATATACATTCCTTCAAGTCTAAATGTTGTTCAATTTCTCCCCATTTGTCGATATAGAGGTAAGAAGAAGAAGGGTACAGTCGAGGTAGCAGCACAATGGCTCGCCGAATCGAATGTCAAGACGAAGGCTTTCGACTACAACTGGAAAGAAATGGTAGCCTGTCCCATACACGTGCCTCAGAACGAATGGGTGGCTGCAAACGGTGTGTAGCTGCGCTGTTTTATAAACGCTAGCAACTAGCTGTGTAGATAAGAATGTAGTATGTTCTTCGTTCGATGCCACTCTGTGTAACGTATCTGCGACTTATTGTGTGGCATATAAAGCCTGTAAATTAAATAGCATTGGAAGCCTTCACAGAATTGTCTGTAAATATACTGCTCTCTGTAGCAGATACACTACTTCATGAGCCGTCTTGTATTTCGCATATAGCTTAACAGAGCCGAGCACGTGTTTTCGTAGCACTCTGTGATCATGAGGGTGCGAATATCTAAACTTGATTGTAGAGCGCCAGTGCGTTATTAAGACATCTGGATTTCCAAATGAATCCAAATTCAACCATTGATGTAGATCTCCATTCGTTGTAATTCTCCACCTTATAATTGTGTATTGCAACTATCGTAAACTAACCCTTGCGGACCTTTGTATTATAGTGGGCCCATTCTTCAATCACACATCGGTGCTATACGCCACCCTCTCCGATTTCTGCAATGTGTCGCGGTGTCCGACCATGTCCGCCGGCTCAAAGTATGCAAGCATTGGAATTAGATCGTAGTCGAATAAGGAATCGCGTTTGTATGTAGCATCTGAGTGTATTACTTTGGTATGCAACTATCTGCAGTATACAGTATTCATATGCGGAATTGTATTTTATCTTCTTACGTCCAAAAAGTCACGGGTTAGCCGTTGCCTGATGTATACACGATTTAATTGACGCAGGACTGAATTTGTATGGTTTGACGAACGAGGGAAGAAGGTGAAGGGCTTGGCGGCCCCCAACTACATCGAATACGCTATGAGCTATATACAGACGCAGATCGAGGACGAAAATATATTCCCCACACGCTTAGGTATGTTAAGTTGGTGGTCGGTTCTGTCTAGTTGTTTCTGTGCGATTTAAACAATCGATGCACTGGTGAGTAAGTTGGGCTCATGTTAGGTTGTCATCGTACTGCCTGAGACGCATTGAAGGGTATTTCACTCTTAGCTTTCGGTGCGTCTCTCTATTTATTTAAGGCTTTTAGGTATGCCGTTGATACTGTAGCAGGTTTGTCTGTTGAGCGTCGATGCGATTCAATTGAATCACGGTCTAAAACATTGTTAGTCTGGCTGCTAAGCAAGCACATTTAGCGCTAAATTATAGACCTTGTATGTACCTAAATCTGGATTTTTCTGGCGTCCTATCTATATACGTGAAACACTTCAAATTCAACTACTTGTGGCTCTGAGATCCGAATCGAAGCAGTGTTGATCCTAATGATGCTGTTGTCTCTATTTTGTGAAATTTTTGTCCCGATATCCGCGAGCCTTGTAATCCCTGGTTATGCGCTAGAGGACGTCCACAGTCAACGAAATACTTCGAAAATTGCTTATTGTTCTTAGTCACGAGCTCTGTCGCCGACGGGGGCTGACTCTGCCCATACATTTAGATCACATCATTTTTTGCTCACGATTGGTTTTTCATTTCTGATTCCTACCACAGATATGAACTTTTCCAGAGATTTCCTGACGGTTTGCAAAAAGATATTCAAGCTGCTCTTTCATGTTTTATCACATATGTACCACTCACACTACTCACAGGTATGAAACTCTACAGTATTATCTGTTTTTTTAATTCCCTATCTTCTCCGTCTCTGCGTTTCTCTCCGCGTGCTTCTGTTGTAGTCTGTCAATATTGTGTGTGAATCTTTTTATGCTTTTCCTGTATTTGTACTGTGCGTATCTGTTTTTTTAATTCCCTATCTTCTCCGTCCCTGCGTTTCTCTCCGCGTGCTTCTGTTGTAGTCTGTCAATATTGTGTGTGAATCTTTTTATGCTTTTCCTGAATATGTACTGTGAGTATGTTTGAATGCTCTCCCTGTTCTCTCGTCTATTGCCCCGTCACTATTGAACTATTCTCTCCAGCGCTCTCGTCTCAGTATGTCAAACGCATTTGTCAACCTGAGAACGCCACTCTGTAATGAATGCAGTTATGCATTTCTAATTCCGATACCGTCTGACACCTTTCTAATGCCTGTAGGTCTTGGAATTAGGTTTGAACGGGCACCTGAATACGATGTTCCAACATTTTTGCTACTTCGGACTCGTCCACCGATTGCTAGACCACAAAGAATGTGCCCTTATGGAACCGTTACTCAAAGAATTCGGATTATAAGCCGTAGACGTATACTTCACGACTTTAAAAATGATATTTAGTATCAACAAGAATATGGTTTAGAAATATACCACACATTGCCGCGTACTGTGTATTGTTACCACGTGCACCTGCGACCGAGAAAGCCATCACTCGTGTTTGAGCCCTGGAATATAAATATGGTATAGAAACGGCCACTCGACCCAGAATATGTAAGTAGCATTGTATATAGCCTTATCGGTTTATTAGTAAACGTATAACGTATTCCCGCTTACGCATTGCGTATAAACGTATATACGCTTTACGTTTGTTATGAGACCGGTGTGACGGGTCCGTGAGGGCCGTGATGGTGTGAGTCACTGAGGACAGTGTGAGTGAGCCTATGAGTGTGAGGCCCTGGGCCTGAGGGCTGAGAAGGCTGAGGGAGATGAGATTATACTGCCAACCCTTTTTGCCCAATGAGACGGCCGAAATGGCTGTTCACATGATTCTTTTTTTCTTTTTCTTTTAAATACATATTTTTACCAATTTAGATGCCCCTGAGTCCTAACCCCTCTACCCAGTCCGTTGTCACTGTCAGACTGTCAGTCAAGAGGGGGCGGTGACAGGTGAGTAAGGGCACTCCAGCGGTCCAGCCCACAGGCCCAGGCCCCACGGGCCCCTGACTAAATATATGTTTTAGGGTTTTAGAGTTTCACGGCTTTATTGTTTCTTTGGCCAATTTTTATTCCCTCTCTCTTTCTCTTTAGAAACGGCAAGTCGCGGGAGACTGGCATACACGAGAGTCGAGAGGAGGCTATTGTAACAGTAAATAAATAAATTTTAGTTAATTAGTAGTAGGCTAGTAGTAGCTGTACATCGTCCTCCGTCGTTTAAACTGACACGAGAGCGAACTCAAGATGTACACGCTTTCTAGGCGAGCTTTCTGCATAGGTCAGAGAACGTGTCACAAATCCACAATAAAAACGAGGTGGCGGCCGATGCTTGAACCAACTAACTGTGTAGCCATTGCGTATAACTCGACGCCACTCATGTCAATGAGGCCCCTGCATACTGACCGACAATCTCCAGCCGGTCCTATCGACCTGATTCCTTTTTATCAAAAATTCATATCGGACAACACCAAGCTAGTACGAGATGTACCTTTAGTACCTGAGATTCGCTTGAGGCTGATCACCTCAGATTGCGAGTTATATCGAGCAGGTGAAAACGAGCTCGCCGTTTTGCGCACCGAGCATAATATCGAAGCACCGTTTTGGGGATTTGCATGGCCCGGTGGCGCAACACTCGCTCGATACATAATTGACAACCCCCACACCGTTAAGGGCAAGGTATGTGTTTAAACTTTTTAATGCACAGTCACAGTACCCAGGTCACGCCTCTTACCCGCTCGTCTGAGAGTTTGAGGTTTGGTCTGCTTTACTGTACTGTGCCGCTCATATATTCTGATCGCTTAAACGGAAGAAAGCTTTACGGCGACTGTTTAGTTTACTGTTTGCATATACCACCGCTGGTATAGCGAGGATGATCAACGGTGCGTTTAAACTAAGCTTCAACGCGAGAGCTTGCTTCGTACGATTTAAAGCCAATTCAATCACGATACAGGCAGTCAGTCTCGCAATTCTCTATTTTTGAATATGTCCTCATACGTACGACTTCCGCTACGTGCACCCAACACCCCTTGGGTGTCATCAGCGCGTGCTTGATATTGGAGCTGGATGTGGGATCGTCGCTCTTGCATGCCGTTTAGCGGGAGCGTCACATATATCGGTCAACGACATCGACGACTGCGCTCTGGTATGAAGCCACTCGGCTCCAAAAGTGCTATGTTTTGTCTCCGTCAAGTTTGATATTTGCTCAGTCGTACTCACAAAAGAATTTGACGCGACCGGAGATCGAGCTATTATATTCATGTGTTAAAATATATCAAACCAAATATATCAAACCATCTGAATTGTGTACAATTGTTGGGTGCCTAGTACTTCGTCTGCATAAAGTGCGTTTGTTGCCTGAAGTAGTGCGCGTGGCTAAACCATGCTTTCGGCTTGGTATATGTGCATATAAGTTTCAAATCTGATTGACTCTTACTTGCGTTGACCGACTGCCAATACTTTATAAGTTTATCTAATGCCTTTGAGCACTTTCTCTCAGGCTTCGTGTGAAATAAACGCCCACGTCAATAATATGGAATTCGACTGTTTCGATTCCACTAACTTAATTGGTGGAAGTATTCCTGAAGGTATGCCCAGGCACAAAGACCATTTTCATAGCCAGGTATTATTATTGCTTGTGTATGTTTTTCGCGTGTTGTTAACTCTTTACGAGATCATTTTACTCGTGTTCAATCGCTGAAACTGCCAGCTCCGAGTTTCACTTAAGGCTTTGTTCATTTTTTTGTCGCCAAGTACATAATATATATACATATATATGTAATAAGGATCTATGTATATTTGTATGTATCTATGTATCTATGTATCTTATTTGTATGTATGTATATATGTATATACATATATATGTAATAAGGATCTATGTATATTTGTATGTATCTATGTATCTATGTATCTTATTTTTATGTATGTATCTATGTATAAGTATCAAGTATATGTATATGTAAATGTAAATGTATATGTATTATATATATATATGTATATATATATATATATATATATATATATATATATATATATATATACTAGTATATATATAGTGTGTGTTGGTTGG
>NW_014040492.1:97887-99773 GCF_001186125.1 Sphaeroforma arctica JP610 | reverse complement strand
TTTATATGTGGGTGGGTGGGTGGGTGTGGGTGTGTGTGTATGTATGTATGTGTTTATAAAATCATATAAATATAGATACACATATATATATGTGTGTGTGTGTGTGTGTGTGTGTATGTATGTATGTATGTGTTTATAAAATCACATAAATATATATACACATATATATATGTGTGTGTGTGTGTGTATATATATATATATGTGTGTGTGTGTTTGTGTATATATATATATATGTGTGTGTGTGTGTGTATATGATATATATGTGTGTGTGTGTGTGTGTGTGTTCGTTTGTTGCTGTTTCTGTTCCGGTTGTTTGTTTGTGTTTGCGTGTGTGTGTATGTGGGTGTGTGTGTGTATGTGGGTGGGTGTGTGTGTATGTTTCTGTTTTGATTATTTCTTTGTGTGTGCGTGCATGTGTGTGTGTGTATGTTTCTGTGTGTATGTGTGTGTGTATTTATATGTATGTGTGTATGTATGTGTGTGTTTATTGTGTGTGTGTATGTATGTGTGT
The DNA here is from genome assembly GCF_001186125.1 of Sphaeroforma arctica JP610. Classification (NCBI taxonomy): domain Eukaryota; class Ichthyosporea; order Ichthyophonida; genus Sphaeroforma; species Sphaeroforma arctica. Next base: position 99,262 of record NW_014040492.1, on the reverse strand, counting down.
GTTTATTGTGTGTGTGTATTTGTATGTATGTGTGTGTGTATTTGTATGTATGTGTGTGTGTATTTGTATGTATGTGTGTGTTTATTGAGTGTGTGTATGTGTGGGTGTGTATCTTATAATGTATACAATGTCCAACTTTTTATTGATATCTTGCACCACTTGACATATTCGGGAACAATAGAAATACCGTGGGATGTGGTGCTTGCGGGCGATATCTGTTATGATGATGAGTTCGCGAGCTTGGCTATTGCATGGCTCAAGCAACTAGCCGCACGTGGTGTTGATGTAGTGCTAGGTGACCCTGGTAGGCCCTACCTGCCGCGCACACCAGATTTGCACAAGATTGCGGAATTTGATCTATCCGAGGCGTTTATAGATGAGAACCATGGGCTTAGTGTAGGGTCATTGTATCGATTAAAAGTATGAGTCCACATATCGATACCGAATACAACACCAACCTCTATATACGCGAGTCCCTGTACTGTCATATGTTCTCTTTGTGTAGGTTCACCAGATGGTAGTCAAATGCTGTTGCCGGGAATTTGATCAGATTGTCTAAGAAACAAGTGCTTCACTCTTGTGAACTACCATTGTATGTATTAAAGTTATGTATTGAGATCGCTGTCCATTACACGTTATACGCGACGAACTCCCCATTTTTGTCGAGGTCACATGGTAAAGTTTGCAATCGTTAAGTGCTCACTACACTAGTTGTATTATTTCTTGGTCCGGGCGTGGACCTCATGTGATGTTCTTGTAAATTTTAAATAGCGGATTGTTCATCGCATCCCGAACTCGTGAGTGGTGTGCTTTCTCTATGTTTCATGTGCCCGATTCTTGAATTTGCTGCACTCTCTTATTCTACCCAGGCAGATAACATTTTAGTATAAATTGCCCAGAGGTCTTTTCTATGCCTCGAATGTGTAGTGCTGATATACTCCATATTTGCAATCTTAACCCAAGCTGTACTGGATATATATATATATATATATATATAGAGTGAAATGACGTACTATGTATTACCAAAGTATAAGAATATGAGGAGTGATCACCTCATATCCTTGACCTATATAGCCACAGACTAGATATTGCCTACCATCAGTCCCCTCTGACAACTGACACAATATCTCTATGTATCTCGAGTGCCCGGTCTCCTCTGTAGTCTGTCACTCGCCATCCAGTATTTTACACTACTTTACACACTACGCCACTAACAGTTTTATGTGTATAACCAATTTCAAATGACACGCACGGAAAATTTTCCTCAAAACTAACCCCTCTTACATCTGAGTCATCATGTATTACTCTACTACACGTGGTCCACACACATGTTACAAATATATATATATATACATATATATATATACATATATAT
>NW_014040492.1:92207-97577 GCF_001186125.1 Sphaeroforma arctica JP610 | reverse complement strand
GTATAATATATATACACATATATATATATATATATATATATTCTGTATTATATATATATCTATATCTGTGTGTGTGTGTGTGTGTGTGTGTGTGTGAATAGATATAGGTAGAGCAATATATAGATAGATGTATGGATATAGATATATATATATATATATATATAAAATAATATATATATATATAATATTCTATATTTATCTATATATATATATGTGTGTGTGTGTGTGTGTGTGTGTGCGTGTACGTGTGTGTATGTATTTGTCTGCGTCCTTGCATATATATATATAAATATTATATATATATATGTGTGTGTGTGTGTGTCTGTGTCTGTGTGTGTGTGTATGTATGTATGTATGTATGTATATATATATATATATATGTAAAAGAGAGAGATATAGAGATAAAGTATAGAAGCTTAATCAGATTAATAAGCAGGTATTAGTATATTTTATTGAATCGGAGATGTTTTTATATATCGTGAATGGTAAACAGGCGTTTTCTTCTATGCTAAAAAAAATTTGTTGGCATAGTATGTAGGAACTTGTAGTCGTAATGTGTGTAAATTTCGCATAACAGGTATACGATTAATGGAGGCATTAGACGATGGTAATCGCTTGACCATTGTTGTATGGCGAATCTTGGCTGACTTCCAATTCTAATTTTGGTCTGTGCTGAGGGCCACGAGAAGCCATCATGCCTTTGTCTTCCAGAACTTTCTGAATCCTTTGTTCTTCTGTCACTTTCTCTGCATACTCTAAATATTCGCGACTTTCAAAAAACCCACAACTAGATTGCTGGTGACCATCTTGGATATTTCTTGAAACGCTTCGTCGAAATGCGTCATATCCAGATTGTCATTCTCTTCTATGCTGCGTAAGAGTTTATCTCGTTTCGCCCCGGGCAAGTTGACCTCTTTCTCGCTATCCGACCGTACCTATGTATTGGCAATATGCACCGCTTTCTCCACTATGGACTGGTTGTTGCTATACTTCGCCAGCGAACACGCCTGGACCTCGATTGGGAATGCTACTTGTTCCGCGCAGTGGCGTCGTTCTGCGTACCGTAGGAACATATTTCTCTGTGGCTGTAATAGTAAAATAAAGTAGGTTAACGACGAGCTTGGTGTATGAAATGTTCTTCCCGCTTGCCGCGGAGCGGAGCAAAAGTATATGGGACATAATCTATACCCGACCTATGATGTTAAATGAATCACATATACAGCGATTACGAATGCATAGGGTGTACTATAACATTGCACATACAGTTTTCTCCAAGCTCAGCAGAGTCGAGAGCTCCTTGCCGTTTTCGTGCGCTCTGAGGTAGGCGCCCTGCAAATCGATATGCTCCAGTATGTCGCCTCTACTTAGTGCTTGGGCGAGAACTTTCACAATTATAAACAGAAAATTGTCGATGCCAAACAACCAGGCGAAGAAGCAGCCTTCCACCCAAGTTGCAAGAGTAACCCGCCATTGATCTCCGATTATCAGACCGTAGATGACTGGACCCCAAAAGCACAGCTCGCAGATGATAAAGCAGCGTAAATTACCGTACCAATCCACAAAGTACATATGGGCGTGTCTAGTGCGAAAGAGGTAATAAGAGTATTCGACAGCGAGTGTCGCACCAAAACTATTGGGCCCGAAAGCTGTTGAAAATTGGTACACTCTAGATCAGCGTAATGGCACACAAGGAGTGATGACCCTACAGTTACGCTGAAGAACATTATGTGTAGCACCACACCCTTCCAATATTCAGGTCGGCTTTGTCGATTGTAAAAAATCAGGTACATGAATCGCATACGATTGATAACCGCAGAGAAGATCATCCCAAATCCGAAGTAAAACAGTATCGTAAACCAGACGTACACGCTGCTGTATGTTTGCGATTCGGTGACAATCGGTGTTTCACCGGACATTGTGATATCTAATGCCTTGATGGATGTCTGTTCCAGAAACAAGGCTGCGCTTATCAAACCGACTACGCACGTATATACTACTGATGCACAGAAGTGAACGATAAAGCCGTGATGCCGGGACCGAACATCAGGCTTATCCAAGAAGGAGTAGAAGAACAGTACAAGTATCAAGCCAAACAAAAGTGTGCCCGAGAATATAAAATAGGCATAAGCGAAGACCCTGTCTTTTTTCCCCTCGGGATCAGTAAATAGCGCCATCTGGAATTCTGCCATCGAACCCAGCTGGTCATACATCAGATAATAGAATGTTAGACACAGGCCAAATAGAACAGGATAGACCACGCCTGCCAATATTCAAGAGTACTTCAGAGAGGTCAAAACTGATTTGCGTTGCTTACTGCTGTCTGATTTCGAGTCCGTGAAAGAATCCATTGTATATTGCGTATTGGTCTTGGGGCTGCTAAATCTGTCAGCCATGGTGCTTCCCAGCATCTGACAAGAAACAGAATGTAATAAAAAGGTTAGTGAAAGAAGAATAACGAGTAGGTTATTCTTGCGAGAACGAAATATAGCCGAGTGCGAACTGCATCCCCATTTGAGCATTGTACCGAAAATATATGTTATGTAGATCCATAGAGTTCCTATAAAAACCTATCAATCGTGTAACGTATGCATTTTGTGGGGTTTGCTTTCACTCTAGAAAACAACTGTGCACAGCTTCCTATTAAAATTTTCGATTTTGCAAACCGAACTAGTATAGTAGATATGGATTGCGCTTCAAACTATAATGCCAGCGTCTGAGAAATACTAATCAAAGGCAAATAATGATTTTATCAGAATTTGATTTGTGCAAATAAATATACATCGGTGTATACGTTCCGGTCCAACTTACTATTCGATATCACAAACGCCGTCACCATCAGAGCAATTATGAGCGTACTGAACCTCGACCGGTAAATGCTACCTTTCAATCATAAAGTACTGCAACTATTGGTACAATTATACGTATAAAAACACGTCACGCTATTGCAAAGAAACTCTTGCGAGAACAATCTATAGCCGAGTGCGAACTGCATCCCCATTTGAGCAGTATACCGGTAATACATGTTATGTAGATCCATAGTTCTTATGAAAACCGATCGATCATGTAACGTATGCGCTTTATGGGTTTTGCTTTCACTCTAGAAAACAACTGTGCACAGCTTCCTATTGAAACCTTCGATTTTGCAAACCGAACTAGTATAGTAGATATGGACTGCGCTTCAAACTCTAACGCCAGCGAGAAATACTAATCAAAGGCAAATAATATTTTACAGAATTTGATTTGTGCAACTAAATATACATCGGTATGTACGTTCCGGTTCATCTTATTATTCGATATCACAAACGCCGTCACCGACAGTGCAATTGTGAGCGTACTGAACCTCGACTGGTGAATGCTACCTTTCAAACACAAAGTACTGCAACTATTAGTATAATTATAAGCTTCTAAAACAAACCAAAATGGAGAACTAAGTCATGCATAAAAAAACGTCACGCTATTGCAAAGGACCAAACAATGAATACAGCCTATATCACTTTGGCTGTAAGAAATCGTATATATATATGATTGTTGTGAGTACACTATGACAACTGCCACAAATAAAGAGTATAAATATTATGATACTACATATGTATCAATAACTTTTGCTTAGTGCGTGTACATACCGGATACTTCATTGTGCCATTATAAATTCTACTATGCCATCAATTAGCCTGACACAACGGTCAATCTCAATAAGATATACATCTAATCATCCATGACGTAAATACAATTCGACACCCTGATAAATGCTTTTCTGCGAACACAAACAGCCCAGCGGCAGTGACCGGATTCGTAAGCTTCAAACCAAAACTAATGTTATCATTTTGTCTACGCCGAAACTCTACTAACCACAATATACACATAGCTGAATACGAATGGCAACCGAGAAAAACGTACCTCGTCCATCTTGTTGTTGTCGCGCTGTACTTTTCCAGCTGTATTGTTTCCAGATAGTACACTGCTAAGCGCATCATCTCCTAAATCTGCAAGATATACGGGATCTTGACTCGACATGCGTGCTCTATATGCCGTGTGATGATATGTATTACAAAACACGAGAATCGAGATAAATTAAAGCATAATAGTAGTAGAGGTGATATCTAAAGACAAACTAGGCCCTGGTCCAGGTCCAGACTCCAGGGCCCAGGGCCCCAGGCTATCGTTCAAAAGACTAGATATTTTTGTTTTTGGGGTTTTTTGGGGGGTGGTTTGTCTTTTTATTTTATTTTTAAACACCATACCACAAACCCATAGCCTACTTAATTGAACAAACCATTATATAAAAGTGATTCTGTGAGTTGTCGACGAGAGTATCGGTTCATCACCCTCACTGTCTCACTGATCACATAACAGGAGTCTCTCAGACAGGGCATAGCCTCAGCATTGAACACAGGGCCTCAGCCGCTCATACAACCGACAAACAATAAGCATATGTAGTCTCTCTCGCACACAAGAAGTGAAGTTGCAAATTCGCAATAGGGAAACGGAGTCCCGGACACTGAAGCTTGAACAGTCGGACACACAAGCTAACCATACGGGAGTCACGGTACACAGTCATAACTCACAACTCAACTCACAACTCACACAAGCACTCGCAGGACGCAGCCAAGTAGGCTGCTGGTTGGATATTGCATAGCACTCGTAAGGGATCCCTCCAACCATCGCCCTGAATATTCTGCTTGTTGACTTGCATCATTGACCCTGTCTACGATGATGTGCTGAAATGTGGAACTACCCTCGCGCCATAGGAACTCGTCCAGTGGTAGTTCAGTAGCACGATGTACCAAGCGGGCATCCTACACCTTGTAAGATTCGGTCTCTCGAGGCGATATTAACGCCTTAGAATAAATAAACGCGTAGGTAAATTCTAACTATCGTGAAAATATCAAAGTAAATAACCGAAATAAGACATTTAGTAAAGTTAGGTGACACCTCGTGAAAACAGCAATACGCTGAGGGATTGTGAGGCTCAGACATTGCCTATATATAACCCTCTAAGTACTGTTTCCGCCGAAGGGATTTTATTTAGTGTTTCGTTGTCGCTCTATTAGAAATTATGGTATGTTTCACTGGGGCGAATCCGAGAGACTCATAAAGTCCTAACTTTAGAATAAATAAATAAATAAAAGAAAAATACTCTTGATGTCCTTAGTTATTGTTTTAACCAATAACTTGCCACTGTCAAGAATTACCGACTTAGCCGTCATCAGACTGGCACATCTGGTTGGCTGATCGGAGGATCAACTAGGTAACGTTAATAGTCCCTAGAAACCTATATTCGGTTGAGCCATCTCGCTACCGAAGTATTCAGATATAAATAAAGTTGGAAAGTAAATAGAGTTCTATTAATAGAACTAGACCAACTCTTTT
>NW_014040492.1:87340-89381 GCF_001186125.1 Sphaeroforma arctica JP610 | reverse complement strand
CATAAGTATGTATGTATGTATATATATATGTGTGTGTGTGTGTGTACGTATGTATATATATATATGTATATATCTAGTGTATATATATACGTGTAGTTGTGGGTGTTTGTGTATTCACACATAAGGGTGTGTTTGTGTGCGTGTGTGGTGTTGGAGTGTGTCTGTGTGTACAAATAAGAGAGTGTGTGTATGTGTGTTTTTGTGTATGTGTATGTATGTATGTATGTGTGTGTGTTTACACAGATATATTTATGGATGTATATAAAAATATAATATTACACAATATTATTTCAGAAATGTACACGAAATCTATATGTTTGCGAATATTAAAATCAATTTGTTCACGAACTTGATCGGGTGTGGCTACCGTGAGTGCGTGAGTACGTGCGTGAGTACGTGCGTGAGTACGTGCGTGAGTACGTGCGTGAGTACGTGCGCGAGTACGTGCGTGCGTGAGTCTAAATATATGCGTGTGTACGGACAGGTGTGCGTTGGTGTTTGCGTATTTTTGCACATGTGTAAACGTTAACATACAACAACAAGCGCTGTCTTCGAGTAAGGACATAATATCAAAATGATGTCTGCAGTCACTTACCTGTGCGCATGAGAATAGAGCCTTATATTCAGGCCCTTTATCCTCGTCATTCCTGCCTTCTTTTGAACCAGAACCCCCCATGATACGAACGCTGAATGCTTCCGTGGATACCAGAGATGTTTATCAATGTATTATATATATCTATATATATATATATATATATATATATATATATATTGATAGGACACAGTACAGACTATTTACATACGAGACAAATCTGGAAGAGAAAAAAAAGCTGTACGTAAGTAGGCTTCTTGCGAGTAGTGTGTATGATTCAGAAGGCTAAATATGATAGGCTACGAAAAAGCCTATACTTTTTTTTGGTTTTTTTTGGCGCGTCATACTATCAGACTGTTGTCCAGCCACAAGTCCAGAACACTGTACTTTGCGCCAGGCACAGACTTAGTATATTTCTTAAAAAAAGTAAAGTACAGAAATAGTGTAGTACGTGATATTTACCGTATTTACATACATACATAATATCACTATTTTTTTAACAAAGCAATGTCAGAAGGCTATGTAAATATTTATACCACCATACGTATATAACCACTCACACGGCTACAGTCAGTAATTATTATTACCAGCAAGCGTTTATTAGGCCTTGGCGCTTGTTGGCCTCACTTTAGCATTGTTAGTCAATACATGCACCCAACTTTGCTTCAAACACTCATTTATACTGCAATCACCAGCGCTGGTTTGTACACAAAGTTTTCTATACATAAGCACAAAATAGTTATCACGCATTAAACTTGCGACAGGAAAATATGGATCTGTTCAGGTATGTTTGTAAATAACGTGCGAGTGTGGTTAGATTTTTATCTTCTTGTCGGGTTATTCTGAAGCTGAATATTTATGAAGTTGTGGTCTTCAATCTGAATTTTCTCATCTAAACTTGCAAACTGCGATTAAAAGCCTGTACAGTTATGTTTCTGTGCGTGTAGCTACCCGCTTTAAGAATATGTTCCAGTTGAAGTATACCACTCAACTGATGTAGAACTTATTGTTATTTATCCTTATATCCAGTCCTTGGCTTGCAAATAAGCAACACATCCGATATATATAATGAGTTTGAAATGGTCTTATTACATATACTCCTACACCATATATCAATGTCGACTCGTATCTGTTGCCATTATTATACTCTCATGTGTGTGTAAAAGTGCGCGCATTTACGTAGTATAGTTCTCTTCCAGTCAGTACATAACCCTGCATAGATAGTATGTTTGTTCTGCTGTCTTTAAAAAAAGGTACACGTGACTATACACTATCATGTGATATAGTGAGGTGTTTGTGTTGCCGTTATAAGCTAATATTTGCAATATGTATATATATATATATATGTGTGTGTGTGTGTGTGTATATATGTTATATATATATATATATATATATATATATATATGTATTATGCACATATATATATATATATATATATATGTATATATA
>NW_014040492.1:56669-58722 GCF_001186125.1 Sphaeroforma arctica JP610 | reverse complement strand
CGCTGCACACATGAACGAGCGCCAAAATTTCTTGCCCGCAGCATGGATGCACTATTGAGCCCACTTGTCAACTCCATTAACGCAGACATCCTCCAATCTACCGCGGACCGTCTCCAGAAGGCTTACCAAACAAAGCATGATGCAAACCTCTTCTCACTTAACTCGCGAATCCCGGTAAACGCTAAAGAATCAGCGCGTGCGGAACCCGGACGACTTCATATACCAACGGTCTCCCCGACACAATCATCCGACACGATGGATAGCAATACGCAGCCTCAGCTTTCCACGACGGACTCTTCGACGACAGGCAATGATATAGAAATGGCTGACATCGTCAAAGAGGAGAGCCCAGTAGTATTGACCGATGATGAAAAATGTTAGGACCAATGAGGATGACGCTCTTCAACCCACAAGGACTCAACATGGACAGCGCAGCACATACAGATAAGTGTTTGAACATTATATCGATTTTAAGTCAGGTTGATGTTATGTGTGTGGTTGAAACCTGGCATAACACCACATTTCTTAATCATATACGCTCGAACACACGCTATCATATACTACATCACACTACACGGCATAATATCTTACACCCTTCACACTGTGGTATTGGTATCTTTTCCAAACACCACCCATCGAATTTTCAACTTGTACACTCTTCACCGTACGCGGTGTTCTTTGTGTGCTTTGGCGTTCATATGGCCGTGTTCTACTTTGCACTTAAATCGCTTACTGAAGAAGACGTCAGGCGATACATGAATCCCCCCGAGATTGGCGGTTTCCAACTAGATGTCGTGTGGGGAGATTTCAACTCCAAAGCCCGGAAGTATGGCCACGCATCTACAAATCACGGACTACGTATGAAAACGATTGAGACTACTCTGCGTAAGACGTGGCACTTGGACTACCTCTATGCTGGCGGCTCAACTGGTACTGAACATACGTATCATCGACCTACCACCCCCGCCTCCCTCCAAACTTATAAGCTGACGGACTACGGTATCTGTGGTGACCACACCTTTGGACTCGATCTCCAGATACTTCCCACGAATCAAATCCATCGGCCCCAACAAATGCCAGCAACACCACCGCCTCCGGACCAACGCCTCCCCTCCCATGGATATAACCGATATCGCCATCGACTGTATCACCTACGCAACAAATCCCGCGCGCGACTATTCCAAGCCGAAATCCGGGCGCATCAGAACCTACTACGGTCGTATCTCACTTTACATGGACCAGCGGAAGGGCTACTACGAATCCTCGACCGCATCTGGCGCTATGCCACTAACCCACAAATCTTTGGAGGGTTCTATTATGACTTAAACAGACCTTGGGTTCAGCGGCTGCCAAACCACTCGTTCCGCCCACGTCTGACCGCCCAAAGCAATGCTCAAATGTTCAAAGATATTGCGTACCAACGACGGTCTCCGCGCCAACCCTGCATACCGGGTACCGATGACACAGGCGCTACCCTCGCTGGCTACTTTGAGGCCCTATTCAACTCTACAAACCCGTACGTGGTTCCACCGGATACCGAACCCTCTCCTGATGTCAGTTCCACCATACGCCCCGACGATGTAATGTAGGCAATACTACGCTATCCCAATAAGGGACCCGGCCCCGACGGGATTCACATCCTCCTCCTGAAGGCCACAGTGGAGCGCTCTACCGAACGCCGGACATTAGGACGCCCCGACGCCAATAGCCCACTGATTAGACTCCTTGCCGAAGTGTTCACTGAGCTACTGAAGGCGGGTACCTTCCCCGCAGCCCTGAACTGCAGCCTCCTGACAGCGCACCCAAAGAAAGCCGATCATTAGGACGCCCCGACGCCAATAGCCCACTGATTAGACTCCTTGCCGAAGTGTTCACTGAGCTACTGAAGGCGGGTACCTTCCCCGCAGCCCTGAACTGCAGCCTCCTGACAGCGCACCCAAAGAAAGCCGATGCAGATATCACCTCCCCCGCCGACTTCCGCCCCATCACACTTACGCAAATAGTCAGACGCATATTTGAAAAGTGCTTTCTTAATCTGATTACGAGCCACCCC
>NW_014040492.1:5417-41837 GCF_001186125.1 Sphaeroforma arctica JP610 | reverse complement strand
ACCTGACTTATTTAATATGCTTCGGGATTATCTTTCATTAATCCCTTTAAAAATAGGGTTTGGAAGACTTCGGGCTTGGACTTTATGTTATTAATCAGAGTCCTAGCTAGAGACTGACGCTTCTTAACAGTAGTGTCATTAGTAGATTGTATTTCTTGTGCACAGACTTCAAGTGCTGTGTTGCCTTTGAACTGCTTAACGTTCAATCTCGTAGAGAGTGGAATCTCTGAATCTTTGACCTTGTTAAGGAAGGTCTCAGAGGGTGTCCATTTGGTTGTTCCAATGGGACCTATACGACATATTATAGTATGTCTCCAGGGCGTCTTCTGGACGACTCGGGTACCCTGATATAGGAAAGTATCTACTTCCCTATCTAAATATATTGACTCGCATTGTATAATGCTTATTAATTTATTGAGCCATGGATATTTACTCCGTAATGAGCAACACATCGAGATGGTAGCTTTGTGTATATGAACATAATTTAGTTATTGGGCAATTAACTGCCATGGTGGATTAGCCCACGCATTATGTTTGGAGAGGTCTAGTTGAAAGGCATTTCCTAAAGGATGATTTAAATTCCTGTAATTCTTAAGTTGTGCATTATGATGTGCAGCAAACATGTCAACTGTATGTGGCCCAAATATTTTTTGAGCCAGTTCAAACCACCTGGGGTTACATTTCCAATCAGTGGTTAGTAACTCACGTACGGATTTATTAAAGTCCGGTACGAAGCGTGATAACATATCCGGTAAATGGTAATGTATCCCTGGTAGATGTTTGATATCAAAATGAAACTTTGATATTGTATCATGCCATCGGCTCAGTAATTGAGAGTCTGGCTTCATTTCCAAAAGAGTCTTCTAATCACACATCAGCGTAAAAGCTGTTCCGTATAAGTAACCGCGGAAGTGTGTTAAAGCTGCTACTATGGCTAGTAGCTCTTGCTTCATAGTTGGATAATTCAACTGTGATGCATTCATTGCTCGGCTAACGAATTGTAGGTTTATTATCTATAACCTGGTATAGTACACCTCCGAGTGCTAAGTCTGATGCGTCCGTTGCTATTTCAAAAGGCACGCCATCGACTGGTCCTTGTACAACAAACCCCTGTGTTAGGTCTATGTATGTAAACACCGTAGCACCTTGCATTCGTCTCAGTAACTCGTTTATACGAGGGAGATGGAAACTGCGAGTCGGCAATAACTTATTTATTGGACTCATATCTAGACATACTCTGACTTTCTTAAATGTTCCATCAGAATTGTGTTGATCAACTGCCAATACTGCTAAGTTAACTGGCGTTTGTTGGTAATTGATTTCGATTACCCCATCGGATAACCATTTCTCAACTTGTTCTTTAACTACAGCTTCGTGTCTCCAAGAAACATAGTTTCTTGAAGAGCATCTGAGCTTAGTAAAGTCTACCTTGGTTAAGTCAAGGCTGACATATCCGTCGTTAAAACGGAATTTTGCCCAATCTGTGATCTTTATCTTTTTATTTACTAGAACCAGATCTATGCTTTTGTCCGCAAAGTCAGGTATTAATACATTGACTGTATCTGACGGGAGCTTACATGGTTTCAGACAGTTATCGTCTAATCGATCCTTTAATGGATCTGTGTTATTTGGTAAACCAGTTACGGTTATACTTAGAGTGAGTAAATCGCTCATTCCGACTATAATGTCGTACTTCTGTAACATTTTAACGATCACAGCTTGAGTTGTGATATTTCTATCATCGGCCAGGGATATTTTAACATCTGTGGTCATGGTATCACACTTAGAAGTTTTATCATCTGCTAAAATTAGGTGAGTGGTTTGAATTCGCCTTTCAATGTCTTTCATTAATGCAAAGCGGTCGGATATACATGAAATTTCTGAACCAGGATCAATCAATGCAAGGACTTTATTTCCGTTGCAATATACAGGAAGTATTACACGCTCATCTAAGGAGTCGTTGTATTTCCTTTGTAACTATTGTACCTGGTAGTACTTTCACTCCAACTTAATGTCGGGCCTTTTGTCGCAAGACTTGGCGTGATAGCCATTGGTCTTCTCACACTTGTCACACATAGTAAGTCTTCTCACACTTGTCACACATAGTAAGAAAGTGTGTACAGGTGGGTGCATGTCTGCCATTCCAATCCCCGTTAGGGGTCAATTGGTACATGTCATACCCACACTGTGCGTCGGCACATTTCTTAAGCTCCTTAAATGGAGGTTCCTTGCGCTTCGTCTCCGCGCGTGCCCATTTATTGAGTCGTGTTGATTGAGTGGAGTCGCGAGCACGTGTCTGGTTAGGACGCGTCTGATGAGGTTTATCATCTGACGTCTGGCGTAAGAGGTATCCTTGATCAGGGAGCTGGCACGGTTTCTTATTTACCGCCTTTCCCTTCGAGGTTACTCGGTGTGTGGGGAAAAGAGTGGATACAGTATCATAAAACGGTTCCCACGTAAGTCGGGATAGATAAAACCTTGTTTCATGTCCCTTGTCTCGAGCCTCAGTGCGTACTTACGTCGCAACTCGATGTACAGACTTTCACGGTCGTTGTTCCCTATGTTCTTACAGAAAACCTGCATAACCAAGAACTCGTATCATCGCTGTGCCTTGTCCTTTGTTATATCTGGACGTTTAAGGTCAACAGTTTTAGAATGTAACTCTGAATAGGAGTATTCTCAACTGGTTCAGTTAAGATTGAACTTAGTCCTGGACTGCGCATGTCCTTGCTTAATAAAGACGTAACCAACCAACACACAGCTGGCCAGTCACGACAAGTGTCTAGCTCATGATGGTGTCGCTGCAGGATCAAGTAACTTGTTCCTGTAGGGTCAAACGGTTGCATTAAAGCGGAAATCCATTGCTGGGGAGCGATATAATTCGTCTCCAGCATGACCGTAAACGCATTAAGCGTACGGGTTAGCGTGTCGAGGTCATGGTTGTTTATAAACTCAACCTGCTTGCTGTTGACATCCCAGTTCGATTTAAGTCGACTGATATGTCCCTTATACTTCTGGTTATCCCGGTGGTATTGTCCACGTTGGGCCTGAAGTAGCTGATCGATGCTCTTCTGCTTGATCGCGTTCAAATTAGCAAAATATGATACGTCTTCAGCTAGGTGCTCGTCATGGGCGATTTCCATCTAAATGGTGTAATCGTCGACCGATTTATTAAGTTCGGTCACCTCGTCAGAGTGGAAATCCTCTGCGGGTTGGTGTAATGCGGTGCGATCGCAGCGATTAAATTCGACATCGTTAACACGTTTACGGGAGTGTTTATTACCCCTTGTAAAGTTTTCCCATGGTCGAGGCCTTTCGGTGCTCTGTTCCTTGGATAGTTGTTGGTATTGTAATCTTGGGTGATTCATACGTCTGGATGACATACCCAGTCTTAACTGGTTTCCGACAATTGTCATCCCAGTTGGGTAAAGGTGGCGGAGTATTTTTACCTGCCTCTGGGTCTGTAATACACTAAAGGACGGGCGACTAATGGCCGGGCGTTAGAACAGTCGAAAAATTAGCCTGGAGTTCTGGTGGTAGTACCTCGTAAGGTATAAATACACTGAGCACATTTGGTTCAACTGCCACAGGTGTAGCGCTCAGGTCCTTACGCTTTTCGGGCGTAATTGCCAGTCGACGTTCTGTCCACTTCTGTAGGGCTTCAGTAGTGCACGGAGAAACATGCTCGCGTAAGTGCTGTGCGTGTTTTCCTGGTCCATACATTTGATCTACATGTTCGACAGTCATGCCTTTCATAAGGGCGGCTAACTGATTCCTAAGATCAGTGTTTTCAGTAGTTAACTTACTTATGCGCGTTTAAACCCCATTTTAAGAGTTTACGTACTTTTAAGAGTACGTTTATATTACAATGTAGTAAGTAAACGCTGGATAACTGTATCTCAACGTTATCCTCCCGTAGAGAGGGAGACGTTGTTCATTTATTAGTAATTGTAAAATTAGTGACTCTAAAAGTAAGTCATAATTCATGTGCTGTAATAGTCAGCAAAAACCAAGTTTATCCGATTATTCTGATAAACTGTAAAAAACTATAACAACTAAAATATACAACTAAAACCTAAGTACTTGTATTCTGACCACAACCCCCCCCCAAACTGAAGCACTGACCGAAAAGCAGTGTGCCAGTTTTAGAGATAGTGAGGAATACCCAAGTGACTTAGTTGCTGGCATTTATCTTCTAAGAGCTAGAGCAGTGTGCTGGCATTTATCCTCTGAGAGCTAGAGGACCCGAGGTGTACGTCTCGAGTAACCCGTCGTTTTGAATACTTGAGACAACTGTTCAGTAGTGACACCATATATGCGTTCTGGCAAGTACAGTATAGAACTATATCTGTGTCGGAGAAAAACTGCCAATAGCAGAAACCGTGCAAACCAGTTAACCCGATGATTCCAAACAGAGCCCAAGGAATTGTCTAGTAGATATCGCTGTTTTATACTCCAGAGCTCGAGTGGCTGGTTTATACTCGGGAGCTAGAGTGGCTGGTTTATACTCGGGAGCTAGAGTGGCTGGTTTATACTCGGGAGCTAGAGTGCTCGACGATTATGGTTCGAGCGCACCGTCCTACCGAGTAGGCATATCTGAAGATAAAAAATTATATTTGGGCACGTTGGCGTTTACGTGTCCGTGTCTGCGAGGCTTTGTGGCAGGCCGCGATATCGTTGGCATCATCAAAAGCCTCCGATGTTTCCCACGTTGGATCGCCTTCACGCCATCGCACCAAGTATTCCAATTTGCCTGTTTCATCATTAGTACGGTGTGTAATAATGTGGCGAAACTCAACACCTCCTTCTGTCCAGAATTCGTTGCTACGTGGTGGGTCTGTGCGCCTATGCACTAACCGGAGGAGTTCCACCCGTTCCGGTTTGTGATTGAATTCTGGAGGGGCGGATCCGTCTTTATTCGCTAACTCATATCGTTGTCCGATTCTGGCCTTCCCCACATACGGCCCAAACAGTGGCCGCATTGCCTTAGTCGTTCTACCCTCCGATCGTACCATAACCACATCGCCTTCGTCGAAATGGACCAAGTCATGAGCGTGCAGGCGGTCAAATGTCTTCGTAAGTTTGCCTGTATACTTCTTGGTAATGTAGTGGAGAGTCGGCAGTATGGTAACCTGCAACTGGTCTAACAGTTGTGCCCAGGTGTCGTTCGTCATCGGCTAGGTATCCGGTAAGTCATCAGTGAAGTCGGGAAATGGTACATGACGGCGGCCAAAATATACACTGAACGGCGCGCTCTTGTGACGTCGGGACATCCGAAGGTTCTGATAGAGCATCGTAAACGGAAGGCGTTCGTCCCATCGTAGAGGAACTGCCTCACAGCATTGTCGAATGCAACGTGTAATATCCTTTTGACGCCGTTCAGCAGCACCCAGTACTTGGGGTCGATATGGCGGTGACACCTTGTGTAGCATACCCACTTCTTGGACCAGTAGCTCCACTATCTTGTTAATGAATTCATTCCCCATGTCTGTCTGGATCACCCGTGGGAAACCATGCTCGCCAAAAACTTATATTAATGTCTGTGCCGTCGTCTCCTTCGCCTTGTCCGGTGTCGCTCGAAGGATTGAGTAGCCTGTAGCAATGTCCAGGACGTGAAGTATATAATTGTTCTTTCGTCTGGACTCAAGTGGCATCGGGATATAGTCGACTTGAATATGGTCCCACGGGTAGCGCGCGTCAATGCTAATCATCGGGTGGAAACCTTTACGAAGCGTATCCTGTTCCAAACATGTAGCGCACTGCCGTTTAACTTCCGTTGCCAACTCAAGTGCGCCCGGCCACACATGACCGTTCTGACGGAGTTGTTGAACTGTATCAGCCGCACCATGACGTCCTTGTTCGTGGTGCGCTTGTGTGAGTCGCGTACGGCGTTGTTGTTCTTCTGGTCTCGCCCGCTCAAATGCCGGTTGACCCTCTCGTGCCGTGTCTAAACACATTACGTACGCCGTGTGTTTGGGTTCTGCACACCCGAGTCGTTGTGAAAACAGCGGGTCCAGTTTAAACCCGTTAGGGGGTCCCACTCGTGCAATCACTGTGTGTCCCCTAATCGCCTTTACCTGTACTCGAGGAGTCGGACGCGTAGTTATTAATTCGCTACCCTGGGTGTTGTTCTGCCCTTGTCCAGAGGTTGACGCTGTGGTCGGTCTGTCTGCCGATTGTGCGTCTCTCGAGGGGTGGATATTGTCGTATGGCCTTGTGCGTCCATCCGTACCCCTTGGTTGCGACGCCAGGAAATGATGACATCGCGGAATATGTCGTGAACCTGGTGGTGCTTGTGCCTGACATCCAGCACAAGTCGTAGGTAGAGGCGGTTGGGGACGTTGAGTCCAGTTCTGCGACTGTCGTCGAACTGTCTGTGGGTTAGGGCGGCTATTGGTATAGTCGCGTCCCCCGTTGTTCGGTAGACCCTCTCGATTATTACGGTTCTGGAGTCGCGCCGTCTTACGCTGCTGTGCGTCCTGAATGTCGGGGCTCAACAGCTGTAGAAGCTCGTGTGTCTCCATCAATTGCCATTTGGGATGCAATTGTAAAGTACGTTCATACGTCCGGCCGTTGAGAGATTCTTCTAACAGCTGTACAATGCAGTAGTTTAATAAATTCAGTTGGAAGTCTGCATCCGTCTAGCATCGTTTACGTGCCCTCCTATGGTTCTCCATGAGCTGTGTCGTTTGTTCCATTATAGGTGTATGTATGTTCTGACTGTGGCCTGTGTCTCATGCGAGCAGATCTGTTCGATTTGTAGCTGTAGCGTCCACATCTTTAAACGTTCAGAGTTGTCTGTCGCGGATGTAGTCCAATGTTGACTTCTCCGCCTTGACGTATGTTAATACTTTATGGAACCATGTAAGGCTCCAACTCTCATCTAACCCTGCGATTTGCGCGTTCTTGAACGCCTCAAGGAGAGCCCCTCTCGTATCCCGTTCCATGATATCGTGTAGGTGGTATCTATTCGACGGCCAATCGGGCCATGTACGTGGTGATGGTACGGGACGCTTTTCCACTGGTCGAGACTCTAGCGTAGCTCGAAGCGTTTCGATCGCACCCCTAAGAGCTTCAGCTCGAGCCGTATTATTTTCCTCGACTGTCTGGCATAGTTCGTCGCTCAAGTGTAGTATCCGTGCATGTAGTACTTGTCGGCTTTACTCAATACTAGCCGGTGTGGGCGGAGGCACCGGCGTATCCTTCTCATGCCGCTTAGGTGTCTGTACATACTCACTGGCTGCTTCCTTCTCGAACGACTGTCGTTACTGTTGTTGCGAAAGTTCGTACTTAGCCGATCCTGCCTGTTCTTCAACGCCTCACTCCCGTAGGGGTTCTGCCTGGCTAATATCTGTTCACGCGCGAACTCCTGAAAAGATGGTGTGTTCTCAATAGAAGACAGAGACTCCTCCCCCTCGGTTGAACTGTTCTCTGACCCAGGTGATTCGTACCCGAGTCCATGGTGTGGTCGCGTACGACCTTGGATACGGAATGTAGGTTGTCTTCGCTGCCTAGCGACGTCTGTACCCGCTCGTGTGTGCCAGTAGCTATCTCATTGGCAGCCAACCCTGTTGTAGGTCGCCCGGCATTTGTGCGCCGCAACCTCTGTTCATACTTCTCTAAGAGTGATTGCTGCTGCGCCATTAGCTCAGTAAGGGTCTGAGCTGACGATTGGTCCCGTACCCTGTCCTTGTTGTTAGTGCGACGCCGGTAGCGCCTACGTTTGTTAGGTGGAAGGCGTGGTTGGTTATTACTGGAGGATAAGGCTCCTGAAGTACCCGAAGACGAACGAGAGGACAGACCCTTACTGGCTAAATATTCACCAGTAGTGGTCTGACTCCGGTACGCACGCAGGTTGGGCACTCCCTTGGTCTCACCCTCGAAGACGATGTCTTCTTCGGACTGAGCAGGTTCATCTTCGTGTGCCGTTGGTGACTGTTTGTCGTCAGCGGAAACAGAGTGTAGAACCTTTAGACGTGCCTGTTGTTGCCCCTCCAGAGCCTGTCCTGGGTGTGGATCAGAGCGGTCCGGATGGGATTGACGACGCTTAGTCCCACGTCGGTCGATATCATCTTCCTTGCGACGCTCAGGATTCAAGTGTTGATGTCTGCGACTTTGGCGGGGATTGGACATGGCCTGGGAGTTATGTGTCAATGGAGAACTGGAAATGTATGCGAACGAACTAGTAGAGAATTGAATGTAAATACCCATTTTCTAATCAGAGTCCATCCTTCGAACACATGACGTCTCGACGTTGATCCTCGAGGAACTCGTGGGCTCACTCGTGATTACTTTATTACACTCACCGACCCTGGAAGTATAGAGAATCAAAATTCATCTAACACTAACTGATGTCTTACTCTCCTTCGAACAACTATCTTGTTGATGTGTGCCCCGCTGGTCGGAGCATCCTCTCAGCCTGCCCCTCGGTTGCTCTTGCTCCGACCTGATGTCCGCCTAGCCTCGGAACCTCATCGTATACTTCATCTATCGCTCCTGATCGCTCTTCTTGGCATGTGCCGTTGCGGTTGTGATATTATGTTCTTCAACCTAAGACCTATGTGTTAGATATTTCACCTCTACTCTGTTATCGCAAACCACATCTTTTGTGCGTGCTCCTGAGCCGTTCCCAGTACCTAATATAGTTAGAAGCTCCAGTGATTTGTGTATGAATGTTTGTCAATTTCACAATTTTAACCTTGTGCTACCGACATTGTTCGTAGTATGTACGTTTCCACCTTATATATGCTTAACATAAGCTAAGCATACAGATGCGTATCACCGCTTCCGTACTCTTGCTGCGACAACTTCTTCCGTCGACGACCCGAACTAAATCGCCTTATTCGTCCTCTAGTTGTATTTACAGTTCGTAGCTAGTTGTCGCTTCTCAACTTCGGTGCTACCTGATTATGGTTAGACTTAAGTAAATTATGTTAATAAACGTTGCCGTCTATTTATCCATAAGTTATAAGCCCAACAAATAACTCTGTCAGGGTCCTAACTCCTAGTTCCTTGTGTATTGTTTGTTGTGCGCGTGTATGTATATTGTCTAAGTCATATAACCTTCAGTATCGACTATCTGTGTACGTTGTTTTGTCCTTTGACGTGTGTACTATGTCTTCTGGTTTACCCTGTATAGCAACTAACTCAAATTCTTCAAACTTGATGCCTAATTCCTTTGTAAAGTTTGTAAAATAATATAGTGTATCGCTACTGCATGTATCGTAGTACTAGACGAATCGGCTCTCACCATGTGTACCCCCCATTTCGACTACTGTATATTCTATCTACCTTCTTCCTTTCCGCTAAAAACTCCTAGTTTATCGTTTACACTCATTGCCCCCCTCTCCACACACTATTTGCACTTGTCTCATACAACCACAACCATCCTACCTATACTCACACGTGACTACTTATCTGTGGATTTTTTATTCTTCTTCTGGGTTCGTTGTCTGTTCATTCTGGGACCTTCCTTGTTGCTCCTGGGCTGATATAGTGTTTGATTGTAATGGTTCCTTCTCGGTTTCACTCGACTCCCTCGGTCTTGTCGTCCACACATTGCTAGTTCGACGCTCAGTTAGTCTAAATCGTTCAATATGGTGAGCCATTTCGCGTCTGCTGATTCTAAATCTAATCTCCTCGATTTCACCAACCGCAGGTGGTTCTTTACGGCTCTGCCCGTAGTTCTCCTGTCTCTAGTCTTCTTCTGCCTCACTACTGCTAGTCGACAGTAATGGTGGCATCGTATCACTAGTCTCACTACTCGAGACCCCACTATCTCCTTCTTCGTCCGGTAAATGTCGGGAGATCTCGTCAATTCGATGCTACATTCTTTGTGCTTATTATTCTTAAATTGTCCTTAGAATAAAAAAATTATCCTAGCTACCGGCTATTACTTATTCCATAGCTTCCTTATAATTACTAATAAACTAACAACTTTCTAAAGTAAGCTAAAAATGTAGTAAGTAAACGCTGGATAACTGTATCTCAACGTTCTCCTTCCGTAGAGAGGGAGACGTTGTTCATTTATTAGTAATTGTAAAATTAGTGACTCTAAAAGTAAGTCATAATTCATGTGCTGTAATAGTCAGCAAAAACCAAGTTTATCCGATTATTCTGATAAACTGTAAAAAAACTAAAATAACTAAAATATACAACTAAAACCCAAGTACTTGTATTCTGACCACAGCGTTTGCAGTCAAGACAGTTAATATACTAGGCGTCAAGGTAACCACCAAAGGGCTCAAAACAGACCCAGAGAAACAGAAACGCATGATTGACTGGCCTTTACCAAGAACCAAACGTACCTTACATCAAGCAGTCGGTCTAGCAAATTACATGCGAGACCACATACCTCAGTTTGCACACATAACGAAACACTTCCGCAATCTCATGAAAGGCAAAATGAATCAGAATATAGCCAATCTTTGGACACCAGAGCTCATTAAGAAATGGGAAGAACTCAAAGATGCCATTGCATGCTCAGCAACTTAGGCGTACCCAGTGGATGGAGTACCATTTCAGATCATGAACGATGCAAGTGACTATGGCATAGGAAGATGTCTATCCAAATAGTAGATGGAGTCAGAAGAGATATACTCTATTTCTGAAAAGTTCTCAACCCTGCACAACAAATATATGGGACAAATACTAAAGAGTTGTTAGCACTTGTATACAGTCTGGAACATTTTTCAGAATACATCAAAGAAGGCGATATAACATTGTGGACATATCACAAAGCGTTATGCCAGATGAACCAACAGCAAATGCTGTATCCCATGCTCGCGAAATGGATAGCGAAAACATTCCATCACCACTTCACTTTTATGCACGTGCCAGGCAAAAAAAATGAAGTTGCTGACAGATTGTCACGACTACACGAAGACACATTCAACATCAAAACATCAAATGTGTTGAAAGAAGCCAATGAGCACATACACAATGGTCAAGAATACACTGACCTAGAAACAAGAACAAAGTCGCTAAATGTACATTGAAAATGTGGAAAAGTCACCAAATGTACATTCACCCTTTTTCTTGATGAAAACGTACTGAAATATAGATCAAATCTGTACAAGTGTACATTTAGCGACAATTCCAAATTTTTTATGTACATTTAGTGACTTTATCGTGCAAAATTTGCATAAATTTAAATTAAAGAGCCTGCGGCTATATCCATTTTTTTTAACGAATAAATGTGTTGAGGGGGGGTATGTTGTCTTTTATTGATTGGTGTTGATATATACTGCTTCATTCAAGTTTATCTCACTGCCTGGTACGCAGCTCACGTGGTCTGTGATGCTCTTTTACAGGAATATAGGAGAATAGTGTTTCGGAAATCCATTTTCTAATTCTGTTGTCATGTTGGACGCTTGTGGCATTTTTGTGCGAAGACAATGCCTCCAAATCATGCACGAGTTGTGGATTTTCTGATACTGCTCTAACATAGGCACAAAGCAAAACCCCACTGCCAAAACTGTCGTGTTGGTTTATACCGCCTACTTTTAGGCTGTATGTAACATTATCTGTGAGGTAACATTTCATCCATCGTACTATATAATTGAATTGTTCGTCAGCTCTAACAGAATTTGGCATACTATCTAAAATAGTGGCTGTAGCGTTAGTTGTGCACAATGTAACAATCACCGAGTTCCAATGTGCGTTGCTATGATTCCATGGGATCAATACAGAGATCTTTTCGGACACCTGTGGTGGTCCCTTAAATCGTAAGCTTTCTGCCCTAAGATACTTGTATAAGTCCTTCATCCATGCTCTGTGTGCATCAGCATCACAGAAACGAACAGCCAGAGATAGTAATTGTGATTAAATGGTAGAATACCCCGGACAAAAGCGAGCTTTTGATCCACTCCCCTGATTTGCAGCGTTGTACTACAATGTTCTCCTGCAAGATCCAGCCACCGACATAAAATGATTTCGACTCTGCCACAGTACCCATCGCTACATAGGTATATACGTTGATTATTCCCTTTCGCTTCTTTTCTACATATTCACTGTTCCCACTGCTTATTGTAGAAGGCGGCGCTCTCTTTCTCAACAACGTAGAGCGATACAACTGATTTTTGCTAGTCATTAGCGCTCTAGACTTGCCAAGCATTTTGCTTCGTTTGGTTGCTAGGCGTGCGTTGCCGTTTGCAGCCAGTTTTTCCCTCATTGGTGCACCCGATGCATGGATTTCGGCCTGATATGTTTGATGTTCTAATTTCTGGCAGTTCACTGCTAATTGTAGGTTGGGAATATGGGGATCAATAAAAACTTTACCGAGTTTCACCTTACAGAGAAGCGACAATCCTTCTCAAAAATGTAAGACACATTTTGATGCGTAGTCATTCTCGTTGTGGTTACTAGCTGTTGTTCTCAATTGGCTGGATGTGCATTCCTTGTCTGCAACGATAGAAGAAGAGCCTGTCTCTGTACCAAGTAATATACATATTATGTCAGCAAACACAAGTTTTGAATATGAGCATAATCATTACGTTACTCAAATATAGTCTTTACACTAACTCAATTATCAGAGATATACAGCCTGAAAAACATACTTTCACTGGTTTCCGTGTCACATTTCACTGGAGAGGTTTCTGTCTGCATAGGTGCCGGATTGTTATCAGCATCTGGGATGGACGTAATGATATCTGTGACAGGGCGGTGACAGAGCGAATTAAACTATGGAAGTCAGACTTTGTATCAATCTATTCTTTGAAAGACACATTTCGAAAATGTTCTATATCCATTCGATGCGCCACTGAAATCCCATACATACCGGCAAAATTAGTCGAGGCCTTTAAGAGAAAACTTCCCTCTCCTTTTCATATTGCTTGATAATTTCATGTAAAGAAGCTCCCTTTTGATGTTCTCCCGAATCAATCGTTTGTTCCCATTGCGGCATCAGTTTCTCTATACACGTAGTAACGTGTCTTAAATTTCCCCTGTGAACAGAATTTCGTAATTTTATATAACTTGTGATTGTGAAACATGATTCTACGCGGCAGGGCGGCGTGAGCTGAGCTCGGGAAATTTTTTTTGAATTTATTTCGTCGACAATAGTCTGACTCTGTGAGACTGTGCCCTGTGCCCTATGGCGGTATGGCATGTCGCTGTGAGGCTGTGAGGCTGTGGGCCTGTGCCCAATGGGCTATGGCCCTGTCTGTTGAGTGTGGGACTGTAGGCTAATATGAAAATACTGTGCATACTGCTATCTGCAGTTAGCCGTCAAAATGTACAACTGAACCAAACAATATCCAATGAATCGCAAGATCCTTAAGCTTGATTTTCCTTGGTCAATGGCTCATTCGAAAATTCAAATTGTTGAACACCACCGGTAGTGCGTAAATTTTCCCAATCTGACCAGAAACAATATCTCATTTAAAAAAAATCGCATCACAGGGTGATTTTTTTCTTCAATTTCTTCCCTAAATATAGATACGTGGCAGATGACGTTGATGAAAGTGGCGCATCAGTCGTTGACATCTCCCGTAGGGGCGAATCCTTAACGGTGTCACTGTTTTGGGGTTTTTCGTTAAAGACACGATCATCAATTTCTTCCCTTATCAGCATCAATTCGTTATTTTTAAGAAACCGAATAGACATACGTGGTAGATGACGTTGATGAAGGTGGCGCATCAGTCGTTGGCATCTCCCGTAGGGAAGAATTCTTAACGGTGCTATTGTTTTGATTCGCTGAGTGCATCTTCGTTGGCGTTTATTTTTGTCTGTGCGTTTGAGCAGGCGATTCACAACACCTGGAAATCAATTACACAATATATCACAAGCAACAAACTTAACATTGCAATCACTGACAATGTTCCTTACCTCGAACTTTAGTGATCTTCTATTAGCTTTCGTATACTTCGAAGGTTCTTTAGTTGATACGAATTGTCGCTGTAAGAGAGTAAAAAAAAATTTAAGCGAACAAGCCACAAATGATTACACAAAAGTGACTTGCTATAGTGACTGACGAGCACGCGCAGAATCGAATAAATCAATAAACCACATACTCGCCATCGCAGGTATTGATGTTTTGGCCAGCTTCTCCACACTTCGAGCACGTTATAGTCTTCTTAAGTGCATGATTCCCGATACAATCAGAGTGGAAAAGGTGTTTATAGTTTACTTAAGTACATGATCCCTAATACAATCAAAATGGAAAAGGTGATTTACATCTTGGTCTTTGAAAGAGCACAGTATTTTTCAATTAAAACGCATCAAAACATAATTACTTACCTACGTGATGACTTCGTACCGTTTCTTCGGGCGACCCGCTGGTCTCGGAGTAGGACAGGGAAGCAGTGAATACTGCTCCATATTTTCAAAGTCAAGGGACATCGATTGTCCCGTGAAACTGGTTTGCAAGATGTAAGTTTCCACCCAAAACAATCGCGAATACCAACATTTGTTGTACAGAGGTACTTTCAGACACATGCAAACTGCAGCTCTCACAATCTATAACTCCCCGAGAGCGTACCAGCTTGACTGAGCAGGTCTGTACTGTTGAACTGTGCGATTTGAAGTTTACCTGGCAATCGAACCAAATTCCGTTTACAGCATTGCTCACGATAGATACGGTACATGGTTTTAACTTATTGAGGTGGGCTATAGTCTTTTCTACCGCCCAGGGTGTAACCTGGAGAAATTAAATTCATAAAAAGGGTTTGTATACGTGCATATATATAATAACGGTCTTGTCAATCAGTCATGGTTCATTTGATATCTGTATTGCATATCTGCTTTCCTTCATGCTTGAGCTGCCTAGCTTCGTCCTGATACTCTTTTCTTTTCTTCATATGCCAATTCGAATAAAGTATAAGCATATCTATTATGTTTGCACTTCTCATGTCCAGATGCACAAAATTTGCTTGCTCTGTCAAAATTGCGAGGTAAATACTCTTAGGGGATGCAGATATGTAAATACTATTTGTTTTCTTGGCGGCAAGGCAAGTCACTGGTAAGTAAAAGACGAATTGTTTACATACCTACTACATTGTAAGTTATTTGACAATAAACAGAACCATAGCTGTTGTATATCCGCGTCTCAAGAAAGGAGCCCCTTTGAATTTGAAAAGGTAAAATTAATTCAACTTAGTTTGTCCTAAACATTAATTACATACGTCTCTGGATCAGTGAAGACTGCATTGTGTTCTCGACGAGCCTCCACGAATAGATAATTGGCGAATTCTTCCTTTTGGCTCTCTCAGAAATCTATAATCTTCTCTCCAAGTTCGTGGTTGTCTCTTATACTCTTGGATTCATAAGCAAGCAGATATTAAACCAATCCACAATTCGTGCTTGTAGGCCATGTATATCTAAAGTATTTCCTCATAACTCTAGGGTGGAATTGATGACTCGACGTATTCGTTGAACGTACCGATGCGCCCGTACTAGATGTACATTTGCGCTGATTATTGCCGGGGTTAGGCGGTGGGTTCTGGCATCTGAGCCATTGGTTTTCACGTGCAGGTCCTGGTGGAAAATTCTGTTCACATGATGCCACCGAACTTGAGGGTTCGATGCTGGAGGAGCATACGGGTTAGCTCTAATATTCACGTCTGAGCGCAATTGGGACTATAAACGTGAGCCGCCCGAAATTTGAAGTGCAGTTGCGAGAAATTTTCTGAGCGATGCTCTTCTGCCTTATCAATGCTCAAACGGAATACCTCGCGCATCTTTTTCTTACCTTCGAAATCTGGTTATTGTGTGCGCACAATAACAGCCGTGGCTTCCTAGGACTACATATTATGTACGTCCTCAACTGTGAAATCCAAAAGTGCCTTGAAAGCTCCCTCTTTCTGTATAACTCTATGTGGCCCCGTTTGCAAACTAATCTGATACAATTCATGACACGCATTCTATCTCAATCCAGAATAAACGAGTGTATCTGTACATAATGTGGGTTGTCCAATTAGGGGTTCTTTCTGAATTAGGCGGCCATTGCTTTGGTATTCGCTTATTCGATGTCATTGAACAAGTTTTCAAGGGCACATTTGATGCGCGGATTATACTCTGCAACGCTCGTGCATTTTATATACGTTCCCCTGTGCACTTCTACTTTCTACATGCGCTGAGAATTTATCTTGGCCGTCGCCGACAGTAAGTGTTAGAGTGCTATGTAGAAGACTTTAGATGGAGTGCAAATGTATCTGAAGTATGGTGCATTCGAATGAATTTATTTATGATCTCACCCTCAGTTATATACTGGTGGTGTTTGTACTAGTGTTCAACCACTTGGGTTGGCCAGGGTAAAAACTCATAATAAGTATGAGAAACCTTTTGCAGAACACTTTAGCACTCGGATATATTTTCTAGAAATAAATATATCATATTCTCTGTTACTACACTCAGTCTCGGGCCTCGGCTCTCGGCTAGCCGGTGGCCCGTATTCTATAAATAGAATAATCTGAGAAGAAGTCTCAAATTACTCTTACGTTCTCTCGGGCTGACCCACCTATACTTATATTAATTTGAGAACAAGTCCCAAATTACTCTCGGGCTGACGACGTAAAACGTTATTAACGTATATAGAAATACGTCTACTACTGTAGTCTCTCAGTAAGGCATTTATCTTGCGTCTCGGTGCCCTTGCGGCGTCCTACTGCTTGCGGGGGACGTGATAAACAGGGGTGTGTCTACGGTTAGCATGTCAATGGGCGCACTGGTTGTGTCTATGTTTTTCTTCATTTCTTCTGGTGAGCGTGGCGGCCAATGACATTACAGATTGTCTATGAATAAATTCGCCAAAACTTGTCTTTGATTAAGTGGGAGGAACAGAGATTTTATCACCTCTCGGAACACATCAAAAGCACGTTTCAGCGGCGATGTCATGCTCCGTGTATCTCCAGACGCAAAATGCAAATCCACTCGGTTCAGATAATGTAGTCTGTCAGGTGATCTGGCAACGATCTTCAATTCCTGATTTCCTCCGGCACCACCTACGTTTCACAGGGCTGATCTGCTTCGTACTGTTGGACCCGCTTTACATGAGTGGTGTTGAAGAGCCCATTGCTGTTGTATCAATTGTACTACTTGCTGCGTAGCGCTGTCATTCTGCATAGTCGACCAGGTAATAACATCAAGGTGAGATGAACCATTCGTCACTACCGAGAATTCACGGAGTTGAAGCTGCAGCCGCTTTCTGCACGTGTGACAGTATCCGAAATGGTCATCCCCTCGGCAATCCAAAGACGTTGCATGACCGAATCCAAGGTGGTAATCGAATGTTGGCATCAGCAACTAGTCGGACCAGCGTAACGTAAGTCTCTGCTCTAGACTCATTTTTCGGAGTCGGATCAAGAACGAAAGCTGCTCCCACCTTAGTGCAAATATGAGATAATTGTTATGGAACCCCAAGCAGTCGTTTCAACAACCGGTCGCAGACTTTCTTGATACCGGTAGAGTAGTAGAACCATTCATCATGATACTCGAAAAATAAATAAATTGGGTATAGTTAACTCAACAAGCGGTCGCAGACTTTCTTGATACCGGTAGAGTAGTAGGACCATTCATCACGATACTCGAAAAATAAATAAATTGAGTATAGTTAACTCGGAAATGCAATAAATACAGTAGTTCCGTCACTTATAAATGTAGTCAACCCGATTAGTGAGTGCTTAGTAAAAAGTGGCAATTCTGAATGAGTGAACTCAGTCAAAAGTGCCGTTCTGGACGGCGCGTTTGCTGTTTTTATTTTTCACGTTTCTACATGGGACGGGATTTTCTCTAACGATGGGTTTCGTGAAAATATCCGTATCTATGATTTTGGTATCCTAGTTTCTAAATTTTGATGATGCCGAATTAGTCATCACAATTCTTCAATCAACCAATTACTCAAATAGGTGGCGATATTAAATTCCAGAATGGCCCGTACGGCCGTTCCTTCGGTTGGGTCTATTAGTATCCGCCCAGAAAAATTGTGATTTCGGCGTGGAAAGTTCAAAGAAATTCATCCAGGAGCGAATCGTACGGAATTAAGTTTAAGAATTCGCGACACTTAACAAATCTGTAGTGAACTTGGTGAATGATTGAACCAACTAACCTAGTACTAGGTTGGTTGCTTCAGTCATATCTCTATTTCATTGTAAAACCAGAGAGGTCACGAGTTCGAATTTTACCTTGTTGGGTATATGGTGTGATGTGTGTCAATCAGCCTAGTACTAGCACTATTCCCAGCGCGGGGGGTACCGAGATATCCGCCCGAGAGTAGTGATTCCAGCGTGGACAGTTCCGAGAAGTTCACCCGGGAGCGGATCGTTTCCAGCATGGACAGTTCAGAGAAGTTCACCCGGGAGCGGATCGTACGGTCTGCGATCGAAGTACTCGCGGCACTTTTTTAGTTTCGTAGTTAATTAGATGGATGACTGGACCAACCGACCAAGTACATACTAAATTAGTTGGTTTAGTGATTCACCTAATTTACTACCTGCTCTTTAAACACCTATCTCCCAAAGGTTGCTGCCCTCGAAGACGGGATTATAGCTTGTTAATGACTTCCGGAAAGTAAATATTCTCTTCAGTCGTTGCTGCGCTAACTCATACCGGACTGCTATTAGCGACATGATTTTGATATCAGCACGATCTCTGGTATCGCTATAATCTCTTTGGCCCTTAGCCGAATGGTGACTCTCCTTTATCAGGGATATCCAATGCAAGCCATATACCGTACTGATCATGGCAGACACCTTCTAGTTTCTATATCATGACACTACCGTTATAGGATACCCACTTGACCTAATGACCACAAATTTCAAAATAGCTAGTCACACATATCATGACACTACCGTTATAGGATACCCACTTGACCTAATGACCACAAATTTCAAAATAGCTAGTCACACATCCCCAATACTTCTCATAACGTACACAGACCCGCGAGCAGTTCTGCGTCGATTTAGAAGGACTAATGCCTCTTGATAGTATAAGTATGCTATGAACATGGTATGCGATGCCACTCGCTGTGAACTCTGTCACAGATCGCCCACGAACACAAAAAACAATCATGCCTACACAGCTTGAAGATATATCGCGCAATACATGCCTCAGATGACCGCGCTATGCTTATAGCTCGCAATATGGCCCTTAGCAAAACACTGACATGCACCACACCCCAATAGAAATACTATTTTAAATAGGAATATATAATCTGGCCAACCCGTCAGTATGTGACCACGCGCTATGTCTTTGGCAGGCATGATTCGCAACCAAATATTGGTTACTGACGAACGCCACATCTTCCCTTCCAATTGATGGCTACATGTGCACCGCCTTTTCCAGGAACGCTATGGTTATGTCGTCGTTTTCAGTCTTGAAGGTCCTGTCGCTTGTAAACCCCACAAAATTTAAAGCACTGTCGACTACGAAGTCCTTATTGGCCGCACCCCTCACTTCACACGTGACTCATAGGATATACAAAACTTGCACCTCTCACTTCACACGTGACACATAGGATATACAAAACTTTGTCACTCTAAATATACTTACCTCCCGTTGCCCTCCCTGTTGAGCTTCTACAAAGCTGGAAAATGTACCACTATGTCGGTACTCCACACTAAGCAGTTACACCAACTTCCACCACTGTCACCACTACCCGTCTTTCCGCTCGTCGAGACCTCGAGCATCTAGCTCACAGCCCTCCGGCCGCCTCTGTTTATTCACGCAGTGTGCTTTCCAATTGATCGTTCGTCAATTAATTGTGGTATGAGCTGTAACTACTTTTATTCATCAATCAATAAATTAGTCATTCAAACTTGATCGTGACATTTGTTGGCAATTATATTGTATACAATAGATATATGTACAGAACCAGCAAAATCATGGATAACTTAGTGCATAGTTATAAATGAGTCAACTTAATAGTCATAGGATAACATACATACCATAAAATATATAAAATAAAGGATCATACTATAATACATAGTTCTATAATGGTTAAGAGATGTTTATATGTTCAACACATACCCATTGCCCTTACCCTGGCTCACAACCAAATATGGCGTGTGTGATTTCCCGGGCCAAATCAGTATTTACGACGTATTTACGAATTCAATTAATAATATACTGCCAGCCGGGCGAATCAACTCTAGAATTTAGATTCTATCAAGCACGCTTGTAAATGTCGCCCAATAAATTATCGACTTTATTTATGACAAATATAGCCTACACACTCTTCTGAACGTTTTTGTCTTTTTGTGCACATCCGTGATCGTAAAGACTCTCTCTCCAACTACCGAACGTCTTGATACTACTACCTGCCGGCGAAAATATGATCAATTGACGATAATATGCCTAGTTGGTTGCACGTTGATAAGTACAACTGTACAACTTTCCTCCCTTTGTATACGCACAGAAACGCTAAGGGGCAATCCCAATGCTTCAATAGAGTGAATATGATCAGAACCACAGGATACCTAATAAAAACATGAGTAGGCCTTCCAAGATCTATTGCATGTGTCATGGTGCTTCATGCAGGTTAAGAGGTATTCCATCATGATTTCCAAGGTGTTGTTAACTTCAAGTACTTTCTAGGTTCTTATACAACTTCCAGCTGACAAAAACTCTGAAACAGATTCTTTCGCTTTGCAGAATATAGTAAAATATCAGCATTTAGTTCCTTGTTGACACATTTCAGATTAGCACAAGTGCAATATCCGTCTGCGTCAATATACAACACTCCCGGAGGTATTAACACTGTATCCATATCATCGTTGCTATTATACATGAAGTTGACCACTCTACAACCTTCACTCCCAACACAGCCATCCTTTATAATCTTTCTTACCGTAAAATGACGCTGAGGGAATAGCTCCTCAGCTTTTATTTCTACAATAGCATTTAGTTCCTTGTTGACACATTTCAGATTGGCACAAGTGCAATATCCGTCTGCGTCAATATACAACACTCCCGGGGGTATTAACACTGTATCCATATCATCGTTGCTATTATACATGAAGTTGACAACTCTACAACCTTCACTCCCAACACAGCCATCCTTTATATTCTTTCTTACCGTAAAATGACGCTGAGGGAATAGCTCCTCAGCTTTTATTCCTACAATAGGTGGTACATCAACAGTAACTCGGTTGTATTGGCCATACGCGAGAGCATCCACGTCATTCTTCGGTTGGCTGCACGTTCCTTACAACTCACGTATCAAAGAAATCACACTCTGCATCTGAAGACGTCGACCTAAAATCGACCTTCTCTTGAGCTAGTATTTCAGTCCATGGAACATACGATGGATCCTTTGCTGTTCTATCAAGACCTCAAGGACGGGTTCCTAATGTTTCACTCTTACTACTCCTTATGATAGAGGAATTGTACTTACAAAATTGCTCCCTAGTTCGTCCACCAACTATCGTAATTCATTTAGCGGTACCGGTATCAAGCACTGCTTCTCGACGACCCTGCAACGTTTCTACAGCCATGCTGAGTAACATTAAACCTGTTGTATGTACGATGCCCAAAGTTTCTATACCCGAATAGGAGCTATCTTTGTACGCCCTAATCTTGAACCCCATCCATTTTATACACCTCCGACACGAACGTCGTTACCACTCCTGTTGTATCCTAACTGTATGAAGTACGTGCTTCACCCGATTTTGGATATCCATCGATTTGCCGCCAAGTGTTCTCCATGTTTCATTATATTTGGCAGATAATATTACGACATAGATTGAAATAATGGGGTTCGGCCTGACTGATACCTTGGATATAGGACTGATGTGAGTGATCGATTTTCGCATCCAGAACTTACTGATTTCTATATGCGTACCGTCCCGCCCTCAGTCTCATACCACTTCGGCATCTCAATCGTTTTTTCAACGGATCCGAGTAATGAAACAAAACCAATCAATCAATGATACCAAGATAATATTACGACATAGTTTGAAATAATGGGGTTCGGCCTGACTGATACCTTGGATATAGGACTGATGTGAGTGATCGATTTTCGCATCCAGAACTTACTGATTTATATAAGCGTACCGTCCCGCCCTCAGTCTCATACCACTTCGTCATCTCAATCGTTTTTTCAACGGATCCGAGTAATGAAACAAAACCAATCAATCAATCATACCAAGAGAGCAGCCCAATTTCCCCAGCCCAATGGCATGCTCCAAATTCTTCTACATTATTTGACGGCTATGGAATTCAGCTACAAGAGCACAATCCACAAGGCCAGCCTTTGACTACGAGGTAAATATACAACTACCCCGCTGGGGGACGTCTATTGTACCCATCAGCGCAAACTTGGGACAAATATACGTAAGTATCTCAGACCCAGGCTCGAGTTTCTTTCGGCAGTCTGTCGGCCTTTTTATTTTCCCATATCTTGCCAGCAAAGTGTAAACTACCTGCTAGATCTCCTGCACTATCTTCAGGAGTGAAGTGGAAGTCTAAATTTTACCCGCGCCTGTCGGAAGTTTGATTGATCTCGCGAATAAGTAAAAGCATCTTAAGAAATGTCGCACAGAGTGGAGAGGATATAAATAGGGCATATCGAGAGGAATTCGCAGCAGTACAAAACCTTATGTGTACTTTTGTTCTACACTGAGGGGGGGGGGAGGGGGGGGGGTTAAGTCAACTTTGTATATATGTCACCTTGTATGTGCGACAAATGTCGAGTTATTGCAGTCCATTTTGTATTTAAATCACTGTGTCAACAAATTTTTAGAAAGTGATATCTCGTTCAAAATCAGATACTCTTACGACTTGCGATATCAACCGCAAAAACTTCCTTTATCGATTTTCTTGTGCTAGCACCATGTATTAGATCTTTGAGATTCCAATTTGCTGATTATGATACTCATTGGTCCATTCAGCTCGCGACAATAGTTCCTCATAGCTTCGGTGATGGCCGATTTTGAAGCATTGATAAAATCAAATATTTTGAATTGTTTAATTGTTCTCGTCTCGTTTTTCGTAATAGAGTGAAAACTAATGCGAAAGGCGTGTTACATTCAAACACAATTGCGTAGGGAGCTTTGATAAATCAATTATTTTAAATCGATTAATTGTTCATGTGTTTTTTCGTAATGAAGTGAAAACAAACTTCAAGGCGTGATACATTCAAGCAGCCTTCATTTCAAGAACACAATTTCCTAGAGCATAGTACAATATAGTACTAGCAGATGCTGCTACTTTGGCTTCACTCAACAGTAAAGCAGCCGGCAGGACAGTCAAAAGGAGGTGTGATAAGATAGCAAGTCTAGCTTTTTGACACACTTGTTTGAGAATGATATCGTGAGAGCAGCCTCTACGTATTTTGTAGACTGGCAATAAAACAAAATTGAAACATGCAATAATAAATACACCCTAGTGTTTATTTGCTACAGAGGACGAACGGCGGGTGTAGCGCAGAAATAACTCATCCAGAAAGTGCTGATGTCGTATGCCTTTTGGTCTGGATTGTTTGAACTGTGAATACAATTGAAAGTGCAAGTGAATACCTAGGCAATTTTGTCAGCATATTAAACACACAGCTGAGACATGTCTGAAAATGAAATATTGACCAAGGAAAGGGACGAAAGTGGGTGGGTGGCAACTAAAGTGTCTATCGTCTAACCAATCAGAAAAACAAATAACGTGCACCAAAACTGGAAAAGACGATTTACATACCGCAGCAATGGCCTCTTCTACACTGTAATCCGCCCGTTCAATCAAATAGCTGGCCAGTAGGAAACCCCTGCAGTCGAGAATTGCGTAATCACAGTTCTTTTAATGGTGAGTCACACACAGTGAGTTATACTTCATCAATCGTGTAAAATCGAATCGTACGATTGCCGGTTCACTTATTTAAACCCCAGTAATCAAGGCGTACACAGTAGTAATCGACGACTCTCCAACTTTCAAGTGAGCTCCATTCTTTGCCTTATGTGCTTTCATATGAGCGTATAAATAGAACATTCAAACGCAAGTCGAAGAAGCACACAAGATTGGAAATCATAGCCAATTCTACCCTTAGCAGTCGCACAAGTATATGAGAATACTGCAACCCATTATTAAGATGCAGATATTGATTTATGTTTGTAGTACAAATAGATGTGGAATTTTTGTAAAAACAAAATACGCCGAACTGGGGCTAAACACGAATCGCCATCCACAATACCCGCTCTCACATGTTAAAGTCGTATCAATCAATCATGGTTACTTCTTCACAGTCACCGCCGAGTATATACAATTCACCCGGCTTTACCCCCCCCCAAACACTCCAATCGCACTTTAGATTTAAAGATGATATTACGCAGACAATAGTCTGCGATATCAGAACCACAAAGCAATTCACACACGCAAGAGAGCATTTAATATACACATCAATTGCATACACTAGAAAACCAAGACTCCGATAATTTCCGCTTCAATATGTATGTGCTATAGTGAAATACTTACGTTCGGTTGAACCCGTAATGGCAATGTACAGCCACCAACGAATCGGGGTTGTTCTTCCAGAAGTTGTCCACTGTTTGAATAAAAGACTTGACGTACTCTTTGCTGGGTACTTTTTTGGACTCGGCCGCTAGCTTGATATACAGCGGCAGACTCTGCATCGTAAATTTTCGAAGTTCCAAATAGAAATATATCAGCTCCGAGGTCACGGTGGAGTTAAACTTGTACTCAAATGTACCTAGGATATTCCTAGACTCGGTAGCGAGCACGTGCACACATGCAACATTGTACAAATTGTGTGCGATAGCGAAGGCGAGGCTAGTATCTGTGTCCGCGTATATGTGAGTTCAAAGCTAAGTCGTTCGAGGATAGAGGCCACGTCTATTTCCACAATTCCTTATAAATGGTCTGTGACTCACCAGATACGCTAATACTGCATACCATACAAACGAGAGGGTGTAGTTAAATCGCAGATATATACTCGTACTACGACGTCCCAGTCCTGCGTCATATCAGTGTGCATCTAACAATATTGTCCTGCGACGAGCGCATACGTAGATATTGATCTAATCTACCACGAGCACATACGTAGATACCACGATTGCATCAGTAGATATTGATCTAATCTACCACGAGCGCATACGTAGATATTGATCCAATCTACCACAAGCGCATACGTAGATATTGATCTAATCTACCACGAGCGCATACGTAGATATTGATCTAATCTACCACGAGCGCATACGTAGATATTTATCTAATCTACCACAAGCGCATACGTAGATATTGATCTAATCTACCACGGGCGCATACGTAGATATTGATCAAATCTACCACGAGCGCATACGTAGATATTGGTCTAATCTACCACGAGCGCATACGTATATATTGATCCTAATCTACCCAGTGCCTTTGCACGTTTGGCATACAAAAACAAGTCATCCCATACATGCGAAGCTTATGCTCCAGTGCAAATAATTCGATTTTCAGACAACCTATTGTTATATATCCTGATATTAGTGTGTGATATACAGGCTGTCTAAGAGCAGAAGTGTACACACGTAAAAAAACTCTTCCCACATATTGTGAAAACATGCCTGGGTAAAGATAAATACCAGATGCACAGACAAATATGCTTAGTAGCAGGTACGCATGCATGAGTTTTGATTCCCGCACGCACATAAATGCATACCTCATCTTTTGTGTTGTACGGCGGCGCTTGTGATGTTAAGTCCAGCACCACTCCCACACGCTTATTCTTCGATATAAAATTACTCGGTGAATGATTCGCATCATCTTGTCGTAATACCTAAAATTGATGAGAATACATAAATACATAGCGAGGTTGTAGTTAAAAACGATGGGAAGCAAGGACAATAAACCAAAACAGACTATAACTTGACAGATATCCAGAATATAGCCAACTACTACAACAACAGGGAGAGATATGTAATGCATGTAACAGCAGTGGAATGCAACAAAGTGCGACTAGAAGCTAAGTGCATCGTGACTCAATGAACACAACTGAAACAAACGTCGCCGAAAACTTAGCTCCAGACCACTGAAACAAGCAAATGATTAGCTTTAGAGTTTTAGCTCGTTACTATCACAAACCAGTGCTATTTATATGCAAAGCCCACCCACTTAGAACCACCCATTCTGTAGAAATAGCTCTGCTTGGGCACACAACTCTACACCCAGTCGAAGGGTGGTGGTGAAAGAGCGCTGCACTGTGGGACAAGGCGTTGCGCATATAATTCTGGCAGTAACCACACAGATAGGTCGACCAGATGACACAGATGCTTGAATCGCGCGTGTGTATACCAAATTCCTATGTGACAGGTGCTTATGCCCATACGTATTTATACATGTGA
Source organism: Sphaeroforma arctica JP610 (assembly GCF_001186125.1). Taxonomy (NCBI): domain Eukaryota; class Ichthyosporea; order Ichthyophonida; genus Sphaeroforma; species Sphaeroforma arctica. The sequence goes on along the minus strand of NW_014040492.1, from coordinate 15,576 downwards.
GGTTTAATTTACCCATGCGTAAAATTCTATCGTTGCTGGATTTAATTCATTACTATTTAGTAGAGTATGGCCAATATGCAACCGGTATGAGCTCACGGAACAATAGCGATACGCTGTCGTCCTACATAGAGATGAGACGCACATAAAACATACAGGCGGACAGAGCTGCAGTTTCGATGCTTATACATGGTTTACGAACAGGAAACTTACTATCACACCTTTCAGACTAACCAGGGTAGACTAGTTAACGATTGAGACGCACAAAACATGGATTGATGACGCAAATAAACCAAGTGTATGGGGTGTAAGGGTTCATACCTTCATCGGAACAAAGCCTCTTGTATTGTTCTTGAACAGTATCGCTTCACCGAAATTTAAAGTCTTGGACCACTTCTCATAATTCTTTAATGCCCTGGGGTTTGAAAATGTAGTTCGCAATGTCAGTAGACAAACAACAAAAGCACCCAGTCGAAATGTATGCGTGTAAATCTGCTGGCTCAGGCGCTAATCCAGTACAGCACACACCATTATGAGATAGATGGCTCATGTACGACATCGGTACAGATAGTCTATAGATTCAATACTCCAAATACTTGTGATATACCAAAACATCACGCAACGCAACCCCAGTCCGAGCACATATTTAAAAACGTTCTAATCACACCGCAGAAAAGATAGGCCGCCACTTTTAAGTAGGTCAGTGTTGAAGTCGAAAACGTACACTAAAACGTACAGCGACAATACTCTTACGAAATACAAAAGACCCCCTTTGAAACACACCTCTCACTTTCACAAACGAGGTTGTGACCGATATATCCTAGCATGTATTCCAACACGCAGGGAATGGGGACGGGATATATATATATATATATATATATAGACATACCACTTGTCGTGCACGCTGTCGCCCCGGTTGAGTCTGTGCAACCGGTCCAGCACAGTGACGCCGGCCGTTTGGATGAAGAAGTTATTGACAACTGCGTTGAATATACTTTTCTTCTCCAGCATCACCTGGGTAGCAGTGTGTTTCGGGAAGGGTAAGCAATCAGATGAAATGGGATAAAAATATATTTTCTGACAAGAAGTCTAATACAGATTGCTATTGGCGGCAAATACAAACTTTATTGAAACACCACGTATTTGGTATCCACCCTTATACACACTTACTGCTACAGGCCAGACGACTACCTGAAGTAGTAGATCAGTATATATACCCGCCTATCGTCCTATCCAAGCCGATTCAAATGCCCACACGTGAATGTATTTTCAAGCTGTACCATTTGTTCTTAGATATCGAATGGTGCTTCACTTACCACGACAACATACAGATACGCGCACACACATAAATACCGTTCAAACAATGACTGTATTCGCATACCGTACGTAAATCGCCCATGTATATATACTGATGCAAATCTGATGCCCACACTCGGATATAATATGGAACTTCACTATCGTATCCTCAGCAGGCGATTGTACCACACTCATTACTAGATCGAGGTACTTAAACACACCTGATGACCACACTCGGATATAATATGGAGCTCAACCATCTTATCCTCAGCCGGCGATTGTGGCATATGCTTGCTTCGGCCCTCGGCACTCGCTGCGGCTGATAGTGACCGAGTGCTACTGCCAGTAGTCTTCCTTGATATTACCTTGGACGCTTCCTGATTCTCATTGCCACTATCCGCACCTGTGAGCATAATCACAGGTAGAGGCGATTTTATACATACACACACACACATACAGGCACAGACACACGTACATGGACATAGGTAAAACACACAGACGCGCCCAAAACGAGGTGTATTGCTTAAAACGCGTGAGGGAATGACGCTGGAACCTGTTTGCATCATGGTAACCACTTCATAGGCGGATTGTTAGCCTACTCATACAAGTGGCTGAGAGCACTAACGGGCTAGTCTGTACAAATCACCGGTCACAACCGCTAGATAAACATATTCCTTCCCACAAAGGACTATATCATATCCTCCAACCGGTATGCAATTGAATATAAACACAACGTCAAGACGCAACCATCGTACATAACCCCCAGACACAACCACCACCAAAGCCAACTATCACGCAACTCTAACAGAGCATAGGCTTTACTGTATATAACTCCCGTAGCTGAATGAAGCTACATTAACATGCATGAGATTGGGAGACGGAGTGTGAAGGGACTTAAGACTTACACCCACTCCTTAGCGCCGCCGTTGCCTCTGCGTCTTGCTTGGCCTGGTTGCGACTATGACTCATCTGACGTGCCAACTTGCGTCCCTCCTCAACTTCTTCGGCATGTTGCGGTATCACCACACTCGAGGGCAAGTCTGAAACGGTATCGTCTTCACCTGACCCTTCTAAAGGCCCCACTTTTGTCACTTTTAGGCTGCTTTCTCCAAGGTTGTCTGTTTGTTTCCCAGCCGCATCCGCATCCGCATCCGCATTCCCGTCCTGTTTGTTTTCTGTGCTATACCCAGCATCTACACCAATCCCCTTGATCGAAGACTTGGGCCCTACACTTGTACTAGTTGTCGTATTTTTTTCTCCATTCTCAGTATCACGCTTACACACAATATCGTCTTCACAGATATCGTCCCGATCTCCTTCCTTCTCGCTCTCACAGGCACTTAACTCGCCCTCCCCATCACTCGGCTTCCCCTCTACCTCACTATCGTCCGGATACTCTCTGCCAGACCCAAACATCTCTGCGCTGGCATCAGTCACTCCCAAACTATCAGAACGCAAAAGGTCCTCCTCCATCAGCTCTTTCACACCAAGACCCCCATTTGCCCCCTTTTCAGGGCTATCTAGCCCCAAACCAGTCGCCAAACCGCTGGTGCCTTCTCCCATTTTCGCGCTCGAGTCCACAGCTGGCTTCTCTCCGCCAACCACTTCACCGCTCATATCCTGTACCATGCACACTACCAGGTCACGTCTATCGGATGGTGTCTGCTGAGCAGGTTCGCCTCCCGTGTCTGCGCCTGTGTCTGTGCGTGTGCCTGGGACTGAACTGGTGTCTGTACCCGTTGCTTCCATTGGCGGGCTAGTGAGCGTCTCCCTGCTGTTGTTCTTGCTACTATTATCGTCCACGTCACCACTGTAATGGGCTGAGGTCGGGTCCTTGGAAGGTGCGCTCTCGGGGCCGTTGTTTGCTTCGATGGCATCGATGATCATCCTGTGTTGCATGGTGTGCGAACGTGATGAATAGGCATATGTGACACAAGCACATCCTGATATATACAAAACAGTTTGTCATTGGACCCAACACAGCGTCTTGCACAGATACGCGATATCGGGTCCAGAACAGGCACAGCGGTTTAACGGAGACTCACCATGTAGACAGTATGTCCTACTATGACTTCCTGCACATTCCTTGCAGACGGGCTGGGTGTTTCTCCGCCACAGACAGACAGTGCTATTGCTGAAGGGCCCCACACACTAGTAATCATACCACGCGCATACACACCGCTGAAGAGTCAAACGAGGCTCGCACTAGAACTCCCGCACGGGCCAACACACAAGGTAATCCGAACCTCTTATCCAATCAGGAAAATTATATATATAGAACACACCTTGCCAGTCCCGAACCTTTTGTCCAATCAGGATATATATATATATAGAACACACCTTGCAAGACGGCAGGGAGTGACTCGGTCATCCTCACCCGACACCAGGCAGAAGGGTACAGTTATCGCCTGGTAGTCCTCGAGAGTAGCCAGATCTAGAGATTCCAGCATCATCTTAACAACCTATGGGTGTGCGTAAGGGTATAGGTAGAAAGATTAAGCCAGCATACAGGTGGGGAAGATAGAAAAATACTGCAATAAGTATTATCAGATAGAAGTGAAAAGTCGATAGTATACGGAATCAAACAATAGATATCGCGAACGCTTATTCTAAATGCACGAATACAAACCCTAAAACCACATACACATATGTACACATACCACATGCACACACACACATCACACAGGCACACGTGACCCATCCAACATGCACACACGACCCCATCGATCCACCCAACCCACTTGTAAGCACACCGACTTGGAACACACACAAACTTACACACCACTTCAAAACCACACACGCATATATATATATATATATGTATATAAATAGATATAGAAATAGAAATAGAAATAGACATAGAAATAGAAATAGAAATAGACATAGGAATAGAAATAGAAATAGAAATAAATATAGACATAGAAATAGGAACAGAAATAGTAATAGAAATAGATATAGACATAGAAATATATATAGAAACAGAAATAGAAATAGATATAGAAATAGAAATATATATAGAAATAGATATAGAAATAGAAACAGAAACAGACATAGCCATAGAAATAGACATATACATAGAAATAGACATAGACATAGAAATAGGAACAGAAATATAAATATTAATATGAATAGATATAGACATAGAAATATATATATAAACAGAAATAGATATAGAAATAGATATAGAAATACATATAGAAATAAAAATAGACATAGAAATAGAAACAGATATAGTTATAGACATAGACATAGAAATAGACATAGAAGAAGAAATAGAAATAGAAATAGATATAGAAAAAGAAATAGATATAGACATATACATATACATAGAAACAGAAATAGATATAAACATAGACATAGAGATATAAAAAGAAATAGACATATACATATAAAAAGATATAGACATATACATAGAAACAGAAATAGATATACACATAGAAATAGGCATAGGCATAGAAAAAGATATAGATATAGAAATAGGAATAGACATTGATATAGAAATAGAAATAGACATTGAAACAGAAATAGAAACAGAAATAGATATAGAAATAGAAACAGAAATAGTAATAGAAATAGATATAGACATATACATAGAAACAGAAATAGATATATACATATACACAGAAATATACATAGATATAGACATAGAAACAGAAATAGACATAGAAATAGAAATAAAGATAGATATATACATAGATATAGAAATAGACATAGATATAGAAATAGAAACTGATATAGACATAGACTTAGAAATAGAAATAGAAATAGATATAGAAATAGAAACAGAAAAAGAAAAAGAAATAGATATAGACATAGCCATAGAGATAAAACAGAAACAGAAATAGACATAGAAAAAGAAATAGAAATAGATATAACGATAGACATAGAAATATTAATATACATAGAAACAGAAATAGACATAGAAATAGAAATATACATAGAAACAGAAACAGAAATAGATATAGAAATAGAAATAGACATAAAAACAGAAATAGATATAGACATAGAAATAGAAACAGAAATAGAAATAGATATATATTTAGAAATAGATATAGACATAGATATAGAGATATGAATAGAAATAAACATAGAAACAGAAACAGAAATAGAAATAGAAATAAAAACAGAAATAGATATAGAGATAGAAATAGAATTAGACATAGAAACAGAAATAGAAATAGAGATAGAAATAGACATAGATATAGAAATAGACATATATATAGAAACATAATTAGATATAGACATAGAAATAGAAATAGACATAGATATAGACATAAATATAGAAATAGATATAGAAATAGAAATAGACATAGATATAGAAATAGACAGACATTGATATAGAAATAGACATAGAAATAGACATAGATAGAGAAATAGACAGAGATGGAAATAGAAATAGAAATAGAAATAGACATTGATATAGAAATAGACAGAAATAGAAATAGAAATAGAAATGGAAATAGAAATAGACAGAAATAGAAATAGAAATGAAAATGGAAAAAGAAATAGAAATGTAAATAGAAATGGAAATAGAAAGAAATAGAAATAGAAATAGAAATAGACAGAAATAGAAATAGAGATAGAAATGGAAATAGAAATAGACAGAAATAGACATAGAAATGGAAATAGAAATGGAAATAGAAATAGAAATAGACAGAAATAGAAATGAAAATGGAAATAGAAATGGAAATAGACAGAAATATAAATAGAAATGGAAATAGAAATCAACAGAAATAGAAATAGAAATAGAAATGGAAATAGAAATAGACAGAAATATAAATGGAAATGGAAATAGACAGAAATAGAAATAGAAATAGAAATGGAAATTGAAATAGAAATAGACAGAAATAGAAATGGAAATGGAAATAGAAATAGGAATGGAAATAGAAATAGAAATAGACAGAAATAGAAATAGAGATAGAAATGGAAATAGAAATAGACAGAAATAGAAATGGAAATGGAAATAGACAGAAATAGAAATAGAGATAGAGATAGAAATGGAAATAGAAATAGACATAGAAATGGAAATAGAAATGGAAATAGAAATAGAAATAGAAATAGACAGAAATAGAAATGAAAATGAAAATAGAAATAGAAATAGACAGAAATAGAAATAGAAATGGAAATAGAAATGGAAATAGAAACAGAAATAGAAATAAATATAGACATATACATATACATAGAAATAGACATATACATAGAAATAGACATAGACATAGAAACAGAAATAGAAATAAAACAGAAATAGATATAGAGATAGATGTAGAGATAGAAATAGAAATAGAAATAGAGATAGAAATAGACATAGATATAGAAATAGAAATAGACATATATATAGAAACAGAAATAGATATAGACATAGAAATAGAAATAGACATAGATATAGACATAAATATAGAAATAGATATAGACATAGATATAGAAATAGATATAGAAATAGACATAGACATTGATATAGAAATAGACATAGACATAGAAATAGAAATAGACATAGACATAGAAATAGACATAGAGATGGAAATAGAAATAGAAATGGAAATAGAAATAGACATAGACATTGATATAGAAATAGACATAGACATAGATATAGAAATAGAAATAGAAATAGACAGAAATAGAAATAGAAATAGAAATAGAAATGGAAATAGAAATAGAAATGGAAATAGACAGAAATAGAGATAGAGATAGAAATAGAAATGGAAATAGAAATAGAAATGGAAATATAAATAGAAATAGACAGAAATTTAAATAGAAATAGAAATAGAGATAGAAATGGAAATGGAAATAGAAATAGACAGAAATAGACATAGAAATGGAAATAGAAATGGAAATAGAAATAGACAGAAATAGACATAGAAATGGAAATGGAAATAGAAATAGAAATGAAAATGGAAATAGAAATGTAAATAGAAATAGACAGAAATAGAAATAGAAATGTAAATAGAAATAGAAATGTAAATAGAAATAGACAGAAATAGAAATGGAAATAGAAATAGACAGAAATAGAAATAGAAATGGAAATAGAAATGGAAATAGAAATAGACAGAAATAGAAATAGAAATGGAAATGGAAATATAAATAGACAGAAATAGAAATAGAAATTGACAGAAATAGAAATAGAAATGGAAATAGAAATAGAAATAGACATTGATATAGAAATAGAAATAAAAATAGATATATATATATATATATTTATACGTTTGTACACATGCTGGTACTCACAAAATTTCTCCAACCTTCCCATACACAAACCCGTACCTTTGTAGAAGTACTCGCATTCCATGCCAACTGCTGTTCCTTGAGCTTATCCGAAGCGCTGTCGTGCAGCATGCGTTTAACACTATTGGAAGTGATCCCTCCCCATCGGTCCAGATATCGCAAGACATTTAATAGCGGGATGGGGAGAAAGTGGAATGGCTTGTGTATGACATCCCCGGGTGCGAGTAGTGTGGGGGCACACATAGCCACACCGGCCACCTGCGGGAGAAGTAGGAGAGTGATAGAACAAAATCGGGATTTGAGATAATTTGGATGGAGGATTCGCAGCAAACACAATCTTGCAGGTCTACTCTAAGGAGCGCGGTAAAAATAGAATGGCAAGAACTCAGACAGGTATACAAATCAGGGGTCATTTTATAGAATAACAAGTTGAAAGTGGAATATGTACACGACGAAACAAAGCAGATGGGACCGTCCTTACCGATTTTTGGGGCAATCGAGGCAGCATTTTGGCAACCAATGAACAACCGTACGAGTGCGCGAAAAATAGATTGGTCATTCCGTGGTATCGGTTGAAGACTTCGCACATGTCGGACACCATCGATGCGCTGGTGTAGTCCTCCAGTCTGTACACAGAAGTAAGCACGTGCGATATACACCGTGTGGGGAGTGTGGGAGCGAAGTGATTGGTATGTACATCACACGTGTTGATCCGATCACAGATACTTTGCGGATTGGCAATGATGCGATACGCAGACGCGGCTATGGTTAAATATCGCAGCAGAGATAGACAGCAACCACAAGGCCATAAGAACAGCACAAGGCCACGGCTCAACGGCACATGGGGAATACTCAGGCGGTATATTATACCGCACTAGCGTAAGACTAAAGGCAGAGGCAGAATCAAATAATTAGTTCACTAAGCCGGGGGATGGATCTACACACGCATATATATATCGGTGGATCGAGGAGAAAGAAACAGGTCAACACAGGGGCGCATTAAGCCATAGATAGGGCAGCTATACCACACGACTGTGAAACAGGATGTGACCGACATGTCCAAATAAAACCCGAAGTTCAACAAAGGCAGATAGGCAAAGACAGGCATCGATTGGAAGGCCAGAACACCCCAGACGCAATAAGCAACACATGGAAGCGACGGATACGAATACACACTACGAGCACCCGCGCATCCCTAACAACTCAGGCTAGTATTAATAGGCCCGGGTTAAACGCAACTACGAACGGAAGTTTGAAATGAGTCTATGTATATAGACTGTCATATTCTCCGACTATAACTCGAAACAAGTCACACAACGCTTTGACAGCAACCCACTCAGCAGATGATAGGACGCCCTTAACCTCATAAGTGCTAAACTAGACCATAGATGCATATAACATGTCAACCATGGGGTGTACTTAGCATACTCATAAGTACACTAAACAAGACCATATATGTACATAACATATCAACCATCTGATGTACAGAACATACTCGTCCGTGACTTCGCTATCGCCATGTCCCAGGAGATCCATGGCGACAATGGTTACCCGCTTGTAGTAGTAGGATATCTGTGAAACAAACAACGAGGCAAAAAAAAAAACAGCTCTAAGAAAGCATTTGGACGCGTCGGAAGAGAAAGAAGCAGGCGCGAGAGTACCGCACTTCCGAATTACTATGTGTGACTAAGTGCAACTAAGTGTACAACTGTAGTAACTATGTGTGACTATGTGTAACTAAGTGTATGACTGCGGTACATACCTCTAATTAAGTAGGTACATATTACTAGGTAGTTAGGTACATAATACTAGGTAGGTAGGTGCATACTACTAGGCAGGTAGATACATACCAATAACTAAGTAAGTACATATTACTAGCTAAATAGGTACATAACTCGAGTTAAGTAGGTACATATTACTAGGTAGGTAGGTACACACAACTAGGCAGGTAGATACATACCACTAACTAAGCAAGTACATATTACTAGCTATATAGGTACATAACTCGAGTTAAGTAGGTACTTATTACTAGGCAGGTAGGTACATGCTCCTAGTCAAGTAGATACATACCACTAACTAAGTAAGTACATACTACTAGCTAAATAGGTACATACCTCTAGCTAAGTAGGTACATATTACTAGGTAGGTAGGTATATACTACTAGCTAAGTAGACACATACCACTACCTAAGTAGGCACACACTACTAGCCAGGTAGATATATACTACTTTGTACATATGCTATATGCTATGATAGAATGGCTAAGATACAGGTTGGACTATATAAATCACCTGTTCAAGCCATTGCTCCGCCCGACCCCCTGCGCCGTGGAAGAAGAAGAGTGTGGGCAGTAGCTCGCTTTTGGATTTGATGTGGATAACTCGTATCTTGTGACCACGGATGTCCAGCATAACAGTGTTCTTCTGAAGCACTAGAAGACGCTCTGTGGACGGGCAACAATAGGTAGAGAGGATTACTAATAGGGTAGGTAAGAACATATTAAATGTGTTCTTATCAACGAATATGAGGATACGAAACAAATTAAGAATTTATATACATATACATTATATATACATATACATTATATATACATATACATTATAGATACACACACACACACACACACACACATATATATATATATATTA